>NC_139999.1:6384028-6459028 GCF_964263955.1 Coregonus lavaretus | reverse complement strand
ACCCCAGGTATGCTGGGTTCAAGAGTTATTGGAGACACCGAACTGCCACTGGCTGCACAGAACCAACTTTATTCGCTTTGGGGAAGTAGGTTAATTATGAGCAAGGGAAGGCAGGTGCAACAAGTGACCCGTTCGTCGATTGCATCCCTTGAGCAAGCTGACATGGTGTTCATTACATTGCAGTGCAGCCATTTAATAATAGTACAACTATATCAAGATTGTTTTTTTTTTTAGCACAATTACATTTCAAGACAGGCCAATTAGTTGAGTCCTTTAACTTTTTTTTATTAATAATCTGTATGTTATTGCATTTTCTAAATACTATTAGTAACTCAAACAATGGATACATTTAACTATTGCTGTTAATTGTCACTTTATTGCAAGAAACAGTGGGCAACAAAAGGGTGAATACAATCTGGCCTTAAATGGCCATGTGCTCTTATAATCAACACCCGGCACAGCCAGAAGGGGACTGGCCACCCCTCAGAGCCTGGTTCCTCGCTAGGTTTCTTGCTAGGTTCCTGCCTTTCTAGGGAGTTTTTCCTAGCCACCGTGCTTCTACATCTGCATTGCTTGCTGTTTGTGGTTTTAGGCTGGGTTTCTGTATAGCACTTTGTGACATCTGCTATTTATAAATCAATTTGATTGAATACACACAGAGGTGTATCGTGGAACAGTATTTCATTATGTTATTGTAATGAAATAGTCTCCATGCCTCCGTGCCTAATGGAGGACTGGAAGGAATGTGTCTGGTGAAGATCACAACACATCAGTCTAAAGATTACCCTGCATAGTTACTACAGAGACTAGATTAGGTTGTAAAGATTACCCTGCATAGTTACTACAGAGACTAGATTAGGTTGTAAAGATTACCCTGCATAGTTACTACAGAGACTAGATTAGGTTGTAAAGATTACCCTGCATAGTTACTACAGAGACTAGATTTGGTTGTAAAGATTACCCTGCATAGTTACTACAGAGACTAGATTAGGTTGTAAAGATTACCCTGCATAGTTACTACAGAGACTAGATTAGGTTGTAAATATTACCCTGCATAGTTACTACAGAGACTAGATTAGGTTGTAAAGATTACCCTGCATAGTTACTACAGAGACTAGATTAGGTTGTAAAGATTACCCTGCATAGTTACTACAGAGACTAGATTAGGTTGTAAAGATTACCCTGCATAGTTACTACAGAGACTAGATTAGGTTGTAAAGATTACCCTGCATAGTTACTACAGAGACTAGATTAGGTTGTAAAGATTACCCTGCATAGTTACTACAGAGACTAGATTAGGTTGTAAATATTACCCTGCATAGTTACTACAGAGACTAGATTAGGTTGTAAAGATTACCCTGCATAGTTACTACAGAGACTAGATTATGTTGTAAAGATTACCCTGCATAGTTACTACAGAGACTAGATTAGGTTGTAAATATTACCCTGCATAGTTACTACAGAGACTAGATTAGGTTGTAAAGATTACCCTGCATAGTTACTACAGAGACTAGATTAGGTTGTAAAGATTACCCTGCATAGTTACTACAGAGATTAGGTTGTAAAGATTACCCTGCATAGTTACTACAGAGACTAGATTAGGTTGTAAAGATTACCCTGCATAGTTACTACAGAGACTAGATTAGGTTGTAAAGATTACCCTGCATAGTTACTACAGAGACTAGATTAGGTTGTAAAGATTACCCTGCATAGTTACTACAGAGACTAGATTAGGTTGTAAAGATTACCCTGCATAGTTACTACAGAGATTAGGTTATAAAGATTACCCTGCATAGTTACTACAGAGACTAGATTAGGTTGTAAAGATTAGCCTGCATAGTTACTACAGAGACTAGATTAGGTTGTAAATATTACCCTGCATAGTTACTACAGAGACTAGATTAGGTTGTAAAGATTACCCTGCATAGTTACTACAGAGACTAGATTAGGTTGTAAATATTACCCTGCATAGTTACTACAGAGACTAGATTAGGTTGTAAAGATTACCCTGCATAGTTACTACAGAGACTAGATTAGGTTGTAAAGATTACCCTGCATAGTTACTACAGAGACTAGATTAGGTTGTAAAGATTACCCTGCATAGTTACTACAGAGATTAGGTTGTAAAGATTACCCTGCATAGTTACTACAGAGACTAGATTAGGTTGTAAAGATTAGCCTGCATAGTTACTACAGAGACTAGATTAGGTTGTAAATATTACCCTGCATAGTTACTACAGAGACTAGATTAGGTTGTAAAGATTACCCTGCATAGTTACTACAGAGACTAGATTAGGTTGTAAAGATTAGCCTGCATAGTTACTACAGAGACTAGATTAGGTTGTAAATATTACCCTGCATAGTTACTACAGAGACTAGATTAGGTTGTAAAGATTACCCTGCATAGTTACTACAGAGACTAGATTAGGTTGTAAATATTACCCTGCATAGTTACTACAGAGACTAGATTAGGTTGTAAAGATTACCCTGCATAGTTACTACAGAGACTAGATTAGGTTGTAAAGATTACCCTGCATAGTTACTACAGAGACTAGATTAGGTTGTAAAGATTACCCTGCATAGTTACTACAGAGATTAGGTTGTAAAGATTACCCTGCATAGTTACTACAGAGACTAGATTAGGTTGTAAAGATTAGCCTGCATAGTTACTACAGAGACTAGATTAGGTTGTAAATATTACCCTGCATAGTTACTACAGAGACTAGATTAGGTTGTAAAGATTACCCTGCATAGTTACTACAGAGACTAGATTAGGTTGTAAAGATTACCCTGCATAGTTACTACAGAGACTAGATTAGGTTGTAAAGATTACCCTGCATAGTTACTACAGAGACTAGATTAGGTTGTAAAGATTACCCTGCATAGTTACTACAGAGACTAGATTAGGTTGTAAAGATTACCCTGCATAGTTACTACAGAGACTAGATTAGGTTGTAAAGATTAGCCTGCATAGTTACTACAGAGACTAGATTAGGTTGTAAATATTACCCTGCATAGTTACTACAGAGACTAGATTAGGTTGTAAAGATTACCCTGCATAGTTACTACAGAGATTAGGTTGTAAAGATTACCCTGCATAGTTACTACAGAGACTAGATTAGGTTGTAAATATTACCCTGCATAGTTACTACAGAGACTAGATTAGGTTGTAAAGATTACCCTGCATAGTTACTACAGAGACTCGATTAGGTTGTAAAGATTACCCTGCATAGTTACTACAGAGACTAGATTAGGTTGTAAAGATTAGCCTGCATAGTTACTACAGAGACTAGATTAGGTTGTAAAGATTAGCTGTATAGTTACTACAGAGACTAGATTAGGTTGTAAAGATTACCCTGCATAGTTACTACAGAGACTAGATTAGGTTGTAAAGATTACCCTGCATAGTTACTACAGAGATTAGGTTGTAAAGATTACCCTGCATAGTTACTACAGAGACTAGATTAGGTTGTAAAGATTACCCTGCATAGTTACTACAGAGACTAGATTAGGTTGTAAAGATTACCCTGCATAGTTACTACAGAGACTAGATTAGGTTGTAAAGATTACCCTGCATAGTTACTACAGAGACTAGATTAGGTTGTAAAGATTACCCTGCATAGTTACTACAGAGACTAGATTAGGTTGTAAAGATTACCCTGCATAGTTACTACAGAGACTAGATTAGGTTGTAAAGATTACCCTGCATAGTTACTACAGAGACTAGATTAGGTTGTAAAGATTACCCTGCATAGTTACTACAGATACTAGATTAGGTTGTAAAGATTACCCTGCATAGTTACTACAGAGACTAGATTAGGTTGTAAAGATTACCCTGCATAGTTACTACAGAGACTAGATTAGGTTGTAAAGATTAGCCTGCATAGTTACTACAGAGACTAGATTAGGTTGTAAAGATTACCCTGCATAGTTACTACAGAGACTAGATTAGGTTGTAAAGATTACCCTGCATAGTTACTACAGAGACTAGATTAGGTTGTAAAGATTACCCTGCATAGTTACTACAGAGACTAGATTAGGTTGTAAAGATTACCCTGCATAGTTACTACAGAGACTAGATTAGGTTGTAAATATTACCCTGCATAGTTACTACAGAGACTAGATTAGGTTGTAAAGATTACCCTGCATAGTTACTACAGAGACTAGATTAGGTTGTAAAGATTACCCTGCATAGTTACTACAGAGACTAGATTAGGTTCTAAAGATTACCCTGCATAGTTACTACAGAGACTAGATTAGGTTGTAAAGATTACCCTGCATAGTTACTACAGAGACTCGATTAGGTTGTAAAGATTACCCTGCATAGTTACTACAGAGACTCGATTAGGTTGTATCATCAAGCAACAATAACATGGGGGTTTTGTCTTCCAACGTAATGCAATCACCACAAATTAACTGTAACTTGTTCAATTAAAGAATCAGTTGTATAGGATGTCAATACAGTGCATTCGGAAAGTACTCAGACCCCTTTACTTTTTCCACATTTTGTTAAGTTACAGCCTTATTCTAAAACTGATTAAATTGTTGTTTTTTCCTCATCAATCTACACACAATACCCCATAATGACAAAGCAAAAACTGGTTTTTAGAATTTCTTGAAAATGTATTAACAATTAAAAACGGAAATCTCACATTTACATAAGTATTCAGACCCTTTGCTCAGTACTTTGTTGAAGGACCTTTGGCAGTGATTACAGCCTCAAGTCTTCTTGGGTATGACGCTACAAGTTTGGCACACCTATATTTGGGGAGTTTCTCCCATTCTTCTCTGCAGATCCTCTCAAGCTCTGTCAGGTTGGATGGGGAGTGTCGCTGCACTGCTATTTTCAGGTCTCTCCAGAGATGTTGAAACGGGTTCAATAATAATAATAATAATAATAATATGCCATTTAGCAGACGCTTTTATCCAAAGCGACTTACAGTCATGTGTGAATACATTTTTACGTATGGGTGGTCCCGGGGATCGAACCCACTACCCTGGCGTTACAAGCGCCATGCTCTACCAGCTGAGCTACAGAGGACCACAAATACGGGCTCTGGCTGGGCCACTCAAGAACATTCAGAGACTTTTCCCGAAGCCACTCCTGCGTTGTCTTGGCTGTGTGCTTAGGGTCGTTGTCCTGTTGGAAGGTGAACCTTCGCCCCAGTCTGAGGTCCTGAGCGCTTTGGAGCAGGTTTTCAGCAAGGATCTCTCTGTACTTTGCTCCGTTCATCTTTCCCTCGATCCTGACTAGTCTCCTAGTCCCTGCCGCTGAAAAACTTCCCCACAGCTTGACGCTGCCACCACCATGCTTCACCGTAGGGATGGTGCCAGGTTTCCTCCAGACGTGACGCTTGGCATTCAGGCCAAAGAGTTCAATCTTGGTTTCTCATGGTCTGAGTGTCTTTAGGTGCCTTCTGGCAAACTCCAAGAGTGCTGTCATGTGCCTTTTACTGAGGAGTGGTTTCCATCTGGCCACTCTACCATAAAGGCCTGATTGGTGGAGTGCTGCAGAGATGGTTGACCTTCTGGAAGTTTCTCCCACCTCCACAGAGGAACTCTGGAGCTCTGTCAGAGTGACCATCGGGTTCTTGGTCACCTCCCTGACCAAGGCCCTTCTTCCCCGATTGCTCAGTTTGGCCGGGCGGCCAGCTCTAGGAAGAGTCTTGGTGGTTCCAAACTTCTTCCATGTAAGAATGATGGAGGCCACTGTGTTCTTGGGGCCCTTCAATGCTGCAGAAATGTTTTGGTACCCTTCCCCAGATCTGTGCCTCGACACAATCCTGTCTCGGAGCTCTATTGATAATTCCTTCGACATCATGGCTTGGTTTCTGCTCTGACATGCACTGTCAACTCTGGGACCTTATATAGACAGGTGAGTGCCTTTCCAAATCATGTCCAATCAATTGAATGTACCACAGGTGGACTCCAATCAAGTTGTAGAAACATCTCAAGGATGATCAATGGAAACAGGATGCACCTGAGCTCAATTTCGAGTCTCATAGCAAAGGGTCTGAATACTTATGTAAATAAGGTATTTCAGTTTTTTATTTGTAATACATTTCCAAGAATTTCTAAAAACCTGTTTTCACTTTGTCATTATGGGGGTGTTGTGTGTAGATTGATGAGGAAAATGTTTTATTTAATCCATTTTAGAATAAGGCTGTAAAAAGTCAAGGGGTCTGAATACTTTCCGAATGCACTTTAGATAGTCAAGGCTCTGATTTGATCTTTGTTTCATATTGCACCAACAGTACTGTGCTGTTTGAATCAAAACACTCGCAACAAGTGACTGAAAGCATACCCAAGCGAGCTTCACCCAGCTTAATTATAAAAATGAAGTGCTCAACTTGGAACAAGGCTCATCTCTGTCAGTGGGTCACAAGATGAGTTAAAGTTAGTTCCTATGACGTTAGTTCACATCCAAGTGCCTCTCATAACAGTATTAATAACTTTGTAAGGTGTATACTCGACAAGACGAGGCAGTTTTATTTACAGTACATTTTTTGTTTTGATGTTGCCATAATTCATTTCCTTTCTCCCTAACCAAACCCTTGTATAATATCTATGTTATTTTATTGCCTTTCATTGTATTGATTTGACCGTAAAGTGTCTTGCGGTTTTAAATGCGCTTTAAATAAAGTTTGATTTGATCAGGCTCTGAAGAGGACAGGTCTTAATACATCAGACCCCCGACTGAAGGACTGTATGGACAAGCTGCGCCGCTCCGTATCGGAATCTTTTCATGACGTCATGATGGACCGGGAACTCTTCCACAAGTGAGTCACCTATCTTGTCGGCTAGTTGGATCTAAGACCCTCCCCCTTAACCCAAGGTCTATCTGCCTCTCTACTTTACTTACGAGCACTTTCCCAACAATGCAGAGTTAAAAAGTAAGGAAATTAGCTAACAAAAATAGAAAATAGTAACACAATAAATAACGATTATTGTTACCCCCTCTACCTCTCTCTACCTCTCTCTAACCCTCTCTAACCCTCTCTAACCCCCTCTACCCCTCTCTAACCCTCTCTAACCCTCTCTACCCCTCTCTACCCCTCTCTACCCCTCTCTACCCCTCTCTACCCCTCTCTACCTCTCTCTACCGCTCTCTACCTCTCTCTGCCTCTCTCTAACCCTCTCTAACCCTCTCTAACCCTCTCTACCGCTCTCTACCTCTCTCTGCCTCTCTCTAACCCTCTCTAACCCTCTCTAACCCTCTCTAACCCTCTCTACCTCTCTCTACCTCTCTCTACCCCTCTCTACCCCTCTCTACCCCTCTCTAACCCTCTCTACCTCTCTCTAACCCTCTCTACCCCTCTCTACCTCTCTCTACCTCTCTCTACCCATCTCTACCCCTCTCTAACCCTCTCTAACCCTCTCTACCTCTCTCTAACCCTCTCTACCTCTCTCTACCTCTCTCTACCCCTCTACCCCTCTCTAACCCTCTCTACCTCTCTCTACCTCTCTCTACCCATCTCTACCCCTCTCTAACCCTCTCTAACCCTCTCTACCTCTCTCTAACCCTCTCTACCTCTCTCTACCTCTCTCTAACCCTCTCTAACCCTCTCTACCCCTCTCTACCCCTCTACCCCTCTCTACCCCTCTCTAACCCTCTCTACCTCTCTCTAACCCTCTCTACCCCTCTCTACCCCTCTCTACCTCTCTCTAACCCTCTCTACCTCTCTCTACCTCTCTCTAACCCTCTCTAACCCTCTCTACCCCTCTCTACCCCTCTACCCCTCTCTACCCCTCTCTAACCCTCTCTACCTCTCTCTAACCCTCTCTACCCCTCTCTAACCCTCTCTACCCCTCTCTACCCCTCTCTACCCCTCTCTACCTCTCTCTAACCCTCTCTACCTCTCTCTACCCCTCTCTACCCCTCTCTACCCCTCTCTAACCCTCTCTACCTCTCTCTAACCCTCTCTACCCCTCTCTACCTCTCTCTACCTCTCTCTAACCCTCTCTACCCCTCTCTACCCCTCTCTACCCCTCTCTACCCCTCTCTACCTCTCTCTACCGCTCTCTACCTCTCTCTGCCTCTCTCTAACCCTCTCTAACCCTCTCTAACCCTCTCTACCTCTCTCTACCTCTCTCTACCCCTCTCTACCCCTCTCTACCCCTCTCTAACCCTCTCTACCCCTCTCTACCCCTCTCTACCCCTCTCTAACCCTCTCTACCGCTCTCTACCTCTCTCTGCCTCTCTCTAACCCTCTCTAACCCTCTCTAACCCTCTCTACCGCTCTCTACCTCTCTCTGCCTCTCTCTAACCCTCTCTAACCCTCTCTAACCCTCTCTAACCCTCTCTACCTCTCTCTACCTCTCTCTACCCCTCTCTACCCCTCTCTACCCCTCTCTAACCCTCTCTACCTCTCTCTAACCCTCTCTACCCCTCTCTACCTCTCTCTACCTCTCTCTACCCATCTCTACCCCTCTCTAACCCTCTCTAACCCTCTCTACCTCTCTCTAACCCTCTCTACCTCTCTCTACCTCTCTCTACCCCTCTACCCCTCTCTAACCCTCTCTACCTCTCTCTACCTCTCTCTACCCATCTCTACCCCTCTCTAACCCTCTCTAACCCTCTCTACCTCTCTCTAACCCTCTCTACCTCTCTCTACCTCTCTCTAACCCTCTCTAACCCTCTCTACCCCTCTCTACCCCTCTACCCCTCTCTACCCCTCTCTAACCCTCTCTACCTCTCTCTAACCCTCTCTACCCCTCTCTACCCCTCTCTACCTCTCTCTAACCCTCTCTACCTCTCTCTACCTCTCTCTAACCCTCTCTAACCCTCTCTACCCCTCTCTACCCCTCTACCCCTCTCTACCCCTCTCTAACCCTCTCTACCTCTCTCTAACCCTCTCTACCCCTCTCTAACCCTCTCTACCCCTCTCTACCCCTCTCTACCCCTCTCTACCTCTCTCTAACCCTCTCTACCTCTCTCTACCCCTCTCTACCCCTCTCTACCCCTCTCTAACCCTCTCTACCTCTCTCTAACCCTCTCTACCCCTCTCTACCTCTCTCTACCTCTCTCTAACCCTCTCTACCCCTCTCTACCCCTCTCTACCCCTCTCTACCCCTCTCTACCTCTCTCTACCGCTCTCTACCTCTCTCTGCCTCTCTCTAACCCTCTCTAACCCTCTCTAACCCTCTCTACCTCTCTCTACCTCTCTCTACCCCTCTCTACCCCTCTCTACCCCTCTCTAACCCTCTCTACCCCTCTCTACCCCTCTCTACCCCTCTCTAACCCTCTCTACCTCTCTCTAACCCTCTCTAACCCTCTCTACCCCTCTCTACCCCTCTCTAACCCTCTCTACCTCTCTCTAACCCTCTCTAACCCTCTCTACCCCTCTCTAACCCTCTCTACCGCTCTCTACCCCTCTCTAACCCTCTCTACCCCTCTCTACCCCTCTCTAACCCTCTCTACCCCTCTCTACCGCTCTCTACCTCTCTCTGCCTCTCTAACACACATCACATTTCCGTCTCCTCTTACTGCGAAGTGCCATGCTGGAGAGTGGCTATAAATACCCTGACCCCTTCAGCATTCCACATTATTAATCCAGGGTTTGTTTTAGGTCTACATTATACTGTATTTCTCTCTGTCTGTCTCTTTTTGTATCACACACACACACACACACACACACACACACACACACAGACAGACAGACATTCAGCTCCTCTCTCGCTGTCATTTAATCTTCAATACATAGTCATGTTTAAGAGTTAGCAAGAGACAACAGCATGTGTGCTCTTAGTGCACTAGCCTGCATGAGGGCAGTAGGTGGGTAGTCTTGTTGGGGGCTACAGGGCAGGGAACGACTCGGATTGATAGATGCCAGCTGCCTTGGACCTTGGGGCCACACATACACACAGCCAAAATGAGAGACATTTAGACTAGTCATGCCCACACCATGACTCTGATTCATAACTATGGAGTCAGGAGTCAGTGTATGTTTACTTATTATCTTACTTATTTGATTCAAATTACAGTTGTGTACTGTCGCTTTAAGAAACTGCTATCAGTTTTTGTGAAAAGATAAGATTACTTTCCCGACGATTCCTTTGAGGCAGTACCGAGTGACACTTCCTAAGTGTTATGTGAGAATGTGAACTTTATTCTCTGTGACACACACAGATAATTATATTCCTTGTATCCTATTAACAGCCTCACTAATTCCTTATTATTTCCAACCCACCTCTTTGCTCACAACACAAAGACAAATGATAGGCCTTTAACTTTTCTCAACGTCTATGAGTAACCTACTGTGCAGAATTACCCAGCTAGCACATTGAGTTCCTTGGAGGTTGCTATTGGTTCTGGGAACGAAGCTATACGTTTCCGGTAAAACTGAACGTTTTGTAAACCTTCTGAGAAAGTAAGTGAAAAATGTGTCTGGTCTGGGAACGTACATTTTTAGGTTACCAGGGAGGTTTTACTGTGCTTCCCTCAGAATGACAGCCTACAGGGAGGAGGTGAGAGCCCTGGTGGGTATTCATTTCCTTATTTCAGTATTCTTGTTCTAATAAAGTGTTCTTGTTGTTGTACCAATCCTCAGGTGTGTTGGTGGGAACATAGTGCTTCTGATCCAGGCTTTCAGAAAGAAGTTCATCATCCCTGAGTTTGATTCCTTTGTAGCAAAGATAGATAAAATCTACGACACCGTCCAGAAAAACCATGACGGACATGTAAGTATATTTGTTTCCCGTGTACAGTAGTAGTTGTTTAACGTGTACAGTAGTAGTTGTTTAACGTGTACAGTAGTAGTTGTTTAACGTGTACAGTAGTAGTTGTTTAACGTGTACAGTAGTAGTTGCTTAACGTGTACAGTAGTAGTTGTTTAACGTGTACAGTAGTAGTTGTTTAACGTGTACAGTAGTAGTTGTTTAACGTGTACAGTAGTAGTTGCTTAACGTGTACAGTAGTAGTTGTTTAACGTGTACAGTAGTAGTTGCTTAACGTCTACAGTAGTAGTTGTTTAACGTGTACAGTAGTAGTTGTTTAACGTGTACAGTAGTAGTTGTTTAACGTGTACAGTAGTAGTTGTTTAACGTGTACAGTAGTAGTTGTTTAACGTGTACAGTAGTAGTTGTTTAACATGTACAGTAGTAGTTGTTTAACGTGAACAGTAGTAGTTGTTTAACGTGAACAGTAGTAGTTGTTTAACGTGTACAGTAGTAGTTGCTTAACGTGTACAGTAGTAGTTGTTTAACGTGTACAGTAGTAGTTGTTTAACGTGTACAGTAGTAGTTGTTTAACGTGTACAGTAGTAGTTGTTTAACGTGTACAGTAGTAGTTGTTTAACATGTACAGTAGTAGTTGTTTAACGTGTACAGTAGTAGTTGCTTAACGTGTACAGTAGTAGTTGTTTAACGTGTACAGTAGTAGTTGTTTAACGTGTACAGTAGTAGTTGTTTAACGTGTACAGTAGTAGCTGTTTAACGTGTACAGTAGTAGTTGTTTAACGTGTACAGTAGTAGTTGTTTAACGTGTACAGTAGTAGTTGTTTAACGTGAACAGTAGTAGCTGTTTAACGTGTACAGTAGTAGTTGTTTAATGTGTACAGTAGTAGTTGTTTAACGTGTACAGTAGTAGTTGTTTAACGTGTACAGTAGTAGTTGTTTAACGTGTAATTTATTTTGGCCCAATACATAGACATGGAACTCTGGTCACTTGAATAATGGAACACTGGTCACTTGAATAATGGAACACTGGTCACTTGAATAATGGAACACTGGTCACTTGAATAGTGGAACACTGGTCACTTGAATAATGGAACACTGGTCACTTGAATAATGGAACACTGGTCACTTGAATAATGGAACACTGGTCACTTGAATAATGGAACACTGGTCACTTGAATAATGGAACACTGGTCACTTGAATAGTGGAACACTGGTCACTTGAATAATGGAACACTGGTCACTTGAATAATGGAACACTGGTCACTTGAATAGTGGAACACTGGTCACTTGAATAATGGAACACTGGTCACTTGAATAATGGAACACTGGTCACTTTAATAATGGAACACTGGTCACTTGAATAATGGAAAACTGGTCACTTGAATAGTGGAACACTGGTCACTTTAATAATGGAACACTGATCACTTGAATAATGGAAAACTGGTCACTTGAATAGTGGAACACTGGTCACTTGAATAGTGGAACACTGGTCACTTTAATAGTGGAACACTGGTCACTTGAATAATGGAACACTGGTCACTTGAATAATGGAACACTGGTCACTTTAATAATGGAACACTGGTCACTTGAATAATGGAACACTGGTCATTTGAATAATGGAACACTGGTCACTTGAATAATGTCTACACACTGTATTCCAGACTCTGATATTGCTCATTCTGATATTGTATTGCTAGATATTACTGCACTGTTGGTGCTAGAAACATGCACCTGTTCTGATGGTATGTCTGAACTTCCTGGATCCAGGTAGCAGTCTACATTCCCCACCTGGCCAAGTTCAGTCCTGATCTCTGGGGTGTGTCTCTGTGTACTGTGGATGGACAGAGGTATGTACAACAGTCCTGATCTCTGGGGTGTGTCTCTGTGTACTGTGGATGGACAGAGGTATGTACAACAGTCCTGATCTCTGGGGTGTGTCTCTGTGTACTGTGGATGGACAGAGGTATGTACAACAGTCCTGATCTCTGGGGTGTGTCTCTGTGGATGGACAGAGGTATGTCAACAGTCCTGATCTCTGGGGTGTGTCTCTGTGGATGGACAGAGGTATGTACAACAGTCCTGATCTCTGGGGTGTGTCTCTGTGTACTGTGGATGTACAGAGGTATGTACAACAGTCCTGATCTCTGGGGTGTGTCTCTGTGTACTGTGGATGGACAGAGGTATGTATGGATGTCTGGCATATTAAAAGTAATTGAAAAACATAGCTGAATGTGAAATAGTGACTTATGCTGACAACTAGGGCTTCTCCTCCCTCCTCTCCCTCTCCTCCCCTGTGTTTCCCTGTCTCCTCCCTCCTCTACCTCTCCTCCCCTGTTTCCCTGTCTCCTCCCTCCTCTACCTCCTCTCCCTCTCCTCCCCTGTGTTTCCCTGTCTCCTCCCTCCTCTCCCTCTCCTCCCCTGTGTTTCCCTGTCTCCTCCCTGCTCTCCCTCTCCTCCCCTGTGTTTCCCTGTCTCCTCCCTCCTCTCCCTCTCCTCCCCTGTTTCCCTGTCTCCTCCCTCCTCTCCCTCTCCTCCCCTGTGTTTCCCTGTCTCCTCCCTCCTCTCCCTCTCCTCCCCTGTGTTTCCCTGTCTCCTCCCTCCTCTCCCTCTCCTCCCCTGTTTCCCTGTCTCCTCCCTCCTCTCCCTCTCCTCCCCTGTGTTTCCCTGTCTCCTCCCTCCTCTCCCTCTCCTCCCCTGTGTTTCCCTGTCTCCTTCCTCCTCTCCCTCTCCTCCCCTGTGTTTCCCTGTCTCCTCCCTCCTCTCCCTCCTCTCCCTCTCCTCCCCTGTGTTTCCATGTCTCCTCCCTCCTCTCCCTCTCCTCCCCTGTGTTTCCATGTCTCCTCCCTTCTCTCCCTCTCCTCCCCTGTGTTTCCCTGTCTCCTCCCTCCTCTCCCTATCCTCCCCTGTGTTTCCCTGTCTCCTCCCTACTCTCCCTTCTCCTTCCCTGTGTTTCCATGTCTCCTCCCTCCTCTCCCTCCCTCTTTCTTCTCTTGTGTTTCCCTGTCTCCTCCCTCCTCTCCCTCTCCTCCCCTGTGTTTCCCTGTCTCCTCCCTCCTCTCCCTCCTCTCCCTCTCCTCCCCTGTGTTCCCTGTCTCCTCCCTCCCTCTTTCTTCCCCTGTGTTTCCCTGTCTCCTCCCTCCTCTCCCTCTCCTCCCCTGTTTCCCTGTCTCCTCCCTCCTCTCCCTCTCCTCCCCTGTGTTTCCCTGTCTCCTCCCTCCTCTCCCTCTCCTCCCCTGTTTCCCTGTCTCCTCCCTCCTCTCCCTCTCCTCCCCTGTGTTTCCCTGTCTCCTCCCTCCTCTCCCTCTCCTCCCCTGTGTTTCCCTGTCTCCTCCCTCCTCTCCCTCTCCTCCCCTGTGTTTCCCTGTCTCCTCCCTCCTCTCCCTCTCCTCCCCTGTGTTTCCCTGTCTCCTCCCTCCTCTCCCTCTCCTCCCCTGTGTTTCCCTGTCTCCTCCCTCCTCTCCCTCTCCTCCCCTGTGTTTCCATGTCTCCTCCCTCCTCTCCCTCTCCTCCCCTGTGTTTCCCTGTCTCCTCCCTCCTCTCCCTCTCCTCCCCTATGTTTCCATGTCTCCTCCCTCCTCTCCCTCTCCTCCCCTGTGTTTCCCTGTCTCCTCCCTCCTCTCCCTCTCCTCCCCTGTGTTTCCATGTCTCCTCCCTCCTCTCCCTCTCCTCCCCTGTGTTTCCCTGTCTCCTCCCTCCTCTCCCTCTCCTCCCCTATGTTTCCATGTCTCCTCCCTCCTCTCCCTCTCCTCCCCTGTGTTTCCCTGTCTCCTCCCTCCTCTCCCTCTCCTCCCCTGTGTTTCCCTGTCTCCTCCCTCCTCTCCCCCCAGACACTCAGTAGGAGAAACCAAGCAGCCCTTCTGTCTCCAGTCGTGTGTGAAGCCTCTGGAGTATGCTGTGGCCATCCACGAGGCTGGGACAGAGAAGGTACACCGCTACGTAGGGATGGAGCCCAGTGGACTCAAGTTCAACAAGCTCTACCTGGATGAGGATGGTGGGTAAGGGAAGCCTTGCTGTATTGTATGGCTTTTTTTGTTTGTTTGGTGGAAGAATATGAGTTGATTTCTGTACAAGTTAAGGCCACGTGAGTTCAAGTTGACAAGATAGTTTATCTTCTACTTTCTACCAAAATACTAAAGCATCTACTTCTAGGAATATACTGTGTTAACTCTGTTTTAACCCTGATAATTGTGTGCCTAGACAAACCCCACAACCCCATGGTGAATGCTGGAGCCATTGTCATCAGTTCTCTTATCAAGGTAAATAGGCAAGACAGCCTGCAGACCACCGTATACATGGTATGAGTATATCCTGGCTGACTGAATCGTCCCGTAAAAACATCCCACCCTCGATGATGTGTCGGTGATATAAGTCACTGCTCAATGGTTTCTGAATCCACGTTTGTTGTAACCCAAGGACGGTTCAATGGTTTCTGAATCCACGTTTGTTGTAACCCAAGGACGGTTCAATGGTTTCTGAATCCACGTCTGTTGTAACCCAAGGACGGCTCAATGGTTTCTGAATCCACGTTTGTTGTAACCCAAGGACGGTTCAATGGTTTCTGAATCCACGTTTTGTTGAAACCCACGGACGGTTCAGTGTTTGACATGTAAAACAAATACAAACACAAAACCAAGATCCAGGTCACCCTGCCAGCCTTGGACCCAACACTGACCTAGTTTGGCTTTGGCCCTGACACATGCTTCTATCTGGTGCTAGTCTTGGGTTAAAATTGGAAATCTTTCAAACACAAAACATAAACATTTGCTTTAGGCTGCCAGGTGGGCGGGCTGTGCTCTTCTCTGACTTTTCTATTGGTCCCATTGCAACAGTCAAGCTCAGTCAAACACAGCTAAAGTATTTGAAATTATTTCGAACAGTATTTGAACCCGGGTCTATCTGGCATGGCTGTAGATAGTAGTCACATGTACAGCAGTGTCGTCAGTGGTGTCGTCAGTAGTGTCGTCAGTGGTGTCGTCAGTACTGTCGTCAGTAGTGTAGTCAGTAGTGTAGTCAGTGGTCTCGTCAGTAGTCTCGTCAGTAGTGTCGTCAGTGGTGTCGTCAGTGGTGTCGTCAGTGGTTTCGTCAGTGGTGTCGTCAGTACGTCAGTAGTGTCGTCATTAGGGTTGTCAGTAGTGTTGTCAGTAGTGTCGTCAGTAGTGTCGTCAGTGGTGTAGTCAGTGGTGTCAGTGGTGTCGTCAGTAGTGTCGTCAGTAATGTAGTCAGTAGTGTTGTCAGTAGTATCGTCAGTGGTGTCATCAGTAGTGTCGTCAGTAGTGTCGTCAGTGGTGTCGTCAGTAGTGTCAGTGGTGTCGTCAGTAGTGCCGTCAGTACATCAGTAGTGTCGTCAGTAGTGTAGTCAGTAGTGTCGTCATTAGGGTAGTCAGTAGTGTCGTCAGTAGTGTCGTCAGTTGTGTCGTCAGTAGTGTAGTCAGTTGTGTCGTCAGTAGTGTAGTCAGTAGTGTCGTCGTCAGTGGTTTCGTCAGTGGTGTCGTCAGTTGTGTCGTCAGTACGTCAGTAGTGTCGTCATTAGGGTTGTCAGTAGTGTTGTCAGTAGTGTCGTCAGTAGTGTCGTCAGTGGTGTAGTCAGTGGTGTCGGCAGTAGTGTCGGCAGTAGTGTCAGTGGTGTCGTCAGTAGTGCCGTCAGTACATCAGTAGTGTCGTCAGTAGTGTAGTCAGTAGTGTCGTCATTAGGGTAGTCAGTAGTGTCGTCATTAGGGTAGTCAGTAGTGTCGTCAGTAGTGTCGTCAGTAGTGTCGTCAGTAGTGTCGTCAGTTGTGTCGTCAGTAGTGTAGTCAGTACATCAGTAGTGTCGTCATTAGGGTAGTCAGTAGTGTCGTCATTAGGGTAGTCAGTAGTGTTGTCAGTAGTGTCGTCAGTACATCAGTAGTGTCGTCATTAGGGTAGTCAGTAGTGTCGTCATTAGGGTAGTCAGTAGTGTCGTCAGTTGTGTCGTCAGTAGTGTAGTCAGTAGTGTAGTCAGTAGTGTCGTCAGTAGGGTCGTCAGTGGTGTAGTCAGTGGTGTCGTCAGTAGGGTAGTCAGTAGTGTCGTCATTAGGGTAGTCAGTAGTGTCGTCAGTTGTGTCGTCAGTAGTGTAGTCAGTTGTGTAGTCAGTAGTGTCGTCAGTAGGGTCGTCAGTAGTGTCGTCAGTAGTGTATTCAGTAGGGTAGTCAGTAGGGTAGTCAGTAGTGCCGTCAGTAGTGTTGTGTGTTCTTAACGCTTTGAACCTGGTTGTGCCAGCTTTACTGCTCTCCTCTCCCCCTCACACCGTGCTGGGGGAGGGACCCTGAGATGGGTGGGAGCATCAGCATAGCCAATTATTGTGGCTCTTTGGAGAGGTGTGTGTGCATGCTTGTGTCGCTATCTCAGTCAGAGAGAGAGAGAAGGCAGATAGACAGCAGGGAAGGATATATTATATATAAAGACGAATGGGGCTCCAAGTGGGAGTTAGATAAGGAAGACCGAGATAGCCTGAAGGAATAACAGGAGGGTTTAAGTCTGGATTTCTGCTTATCTGTTCAGAATTCATCTTCAATTGAATAGATATACTGAAATGGAAATGTTACGGTGTAATACATCTTTGTGAAGCAAACAATCTTATTTATACCCCAATACAGGACATGTATTGACATATGATATTTGGGGTCACTTGGGCCATCACTGCTATGCTATTGAATTTGTATACAGTAAAATAATGTTATTTCACAAGCAAATCCGCCCTATCAGTGATTGATCAGTGATATACAGTGGGGAAAAAAAGTATTTAGTCAGCCACCAATTGTGCAAGTTCTCCCACTTAAAAAGATGAGAGAGGCCTGTAATTGTCACGCCCTGGCTCTGGGGACACTGTTATGTTGAGCCAGGGTGTGAAATTCTATGTTTGTATTTCTATGTTGGCCTGAGTGACTCCCAATCAGAGGCAACGAGTGTCAGCTGGTTGTCTCTGATTGGGAGCCATATTTAACTGTCTGTCTTTCACTTTGTGTTTGTGGTTTCTTGTTCGTGTTGGTTTGTGTTGAAACCATAGACGTCACGTTTTTCGTTTTGATCGTGTGATCATTAAATAAATATAAATATGTTCACCTTCAACGCTGCGCATTGGTCCTCCTCCTTAGACGATCGTGACAGAAGAAACCACCAAGATGTGACCAAGCAGCGTGTCCAGGAGCCATCGCCAGGGAGATCCCTAACAGATCTCCTTCGCCTCCTCGACTGGGTCAAGCCGAGTGAGGAAGAGAAGGGCTTGACATTGTGGCAGAAGGGCGAAAGGCTGGCGAGGGACATGGAGACCTGGTCCACGGGTAGGGGAGACGCCCAGAAATTTTTTAGGGGGGGGCTAACGCCGTTGACGACGGGCCAGCAGGAGACCGCGGCAGAGCGGCCCAGCGGATTGGCAGAGGAGGCCGCCAGGTTACGGGGGCCACTGGTCGAAGAGGGGGTGGAAGATGTAGAGGCACGGCGAGAGGTACTGGCGTGTGTTGCCAGTCCGGTCCGGCCTGTTCCTGATCCCCACGTAGGGCCAGTGGTGTGTGTTCCCAGTACGGTCCGGCCTGTTCCTGCCACTCGCACCAAGTCTACGGTGCGCATCGCCAGCTCGGCCCTGCCCATTCCTGCTCCCCGCACCGAGTCAGTGGTGCGTTTCGTCAGCCCTGTCCGGCCCATTCCTGCTCTCCGCACCAAGTCTGTGGTGCGCGTCGCCAGCCCAGTCCGGCCCATTCCTGCTCCCCGCACCAAGTCTGTGGTGCGTTTCGTCAGCCCTGTCCGGCCCGTTCCTGCTCCCCGTACCAAGTCAGTGGTGCGCGTCGTCAGCCCGGCACGGCCCGTTCCTGCTCCCCGCACCAAGTCAGTGGTGAGCTTCGTCAGCCCGGTCCGGCCCGTTCCTGCTCCCCGTACCAAGTCAGTGGTGCGCGTCGTCAGCCCGGCACGGCCCGTTCCTGCTCCCCGCACCAAGTCAGTGGTGAGCTTCGTCAGCCCGGTCCAGCCCGCTCCTGCTCCCCACACCAAGCCAGTGGTGTGCGTCGTCAGTCCGGCACGGCCCGTGCCTGTTCCACCGGTGGCGGGTCCGGCACCGGTCAGGTGCTGCGTCACGCCGGAGCTAGAGCAATCCGCTCCACCAGTGTTCAGTTCAGCTCTGGTCAGCAGGGCCAGATCGGACCAGGGGTACTTTGGGGGGTTAGAGAAGGAGTGGGGATCATGCCCGGAGCCGGATCCGCCGCCTAGGCGGAGTGCCCACCCGGTCCCTCCCCTGTGGTATTTAGTTGGCGCGGTCGGAGTCCGCGCCTTTAGGGGGGGGTACTGTCACGCCCTGGCTCTGGGGACACTGTTATGTTGAGCCAGGGTGTGAAATTCTATGTTTGTATTTCTATGTTGGCCTGAGTGACTCCCAATCAGAGGCAACGAGTGTCAGCTGGTTGTCTCTGATTGGGAGCAGGGACGGCTTGTTCAATAGGGCGATATGGGCGACGCACTGCCAAACGGGAAAAGGAAGGGATTTTTTTTCTAATCAATTATATCACGGCAACAGCAGTTATCAGTGTTCACGTCTGATCTGCCAGCCACTAAATGTCAAATCAGGCTAAAGTCGTGCTTCAAATGGCCCCGCCCGTTTTTGGGGCGATTTCAGTCAAGTTGAAAATCGCCCAGAAGTCTCTCATAGCCTGTCATGTAAAATCTATTTTTTTCACATTTCAAAGCTTTCAATACATTCTCTATGGGTGTCTGTGGGCATGCACTTACGCGCTTTCGTCATACGTGACGTAACGTTGAACGTAACTAAGACAATGGCGGCTAGCAGCGTCTCTGTTGCGACCTGCAGTGCGGCGTTATTTTATGTTTTTAATTTGTAGACTTAGTTTACAAACATTCTGCCAACCATGGATTTCCAGTGGTTGGTTTTGGACTGATCTTGTTGATCGTGTACATACCCGCTACGAACGGACTAAATAATGAAAACGCTGCTGGCAGCTGAATCCCAATACAGCTGGGAGACTTGGCTGGATGAGTCCCGGACAGAGAAGTGGAGCCGGCCACCTTCACCCTGGTCAGAGCGGACCGCGATCCTGGTAAGAGAGCGACTCTGTACCCCGACATTGAACTGCTTTCTGTGTCATTGCGACCTTACTATCAATTCAATTCAATTTAAGGGCTTTATTGGCAAGGGAAACGTGTGTTAACATTGCCAAAGCAAGGGAAGTAGATAGTAAACAAAAGTGAAATAAACAATAAATATTAACAGTAAACATTACACTCAGAAGTTTCAAAAGAATAAAGACATTTCAAATGTCATATTATGTATATATACAGTGTTGTTACAATGTGCAAATAGTTAAAGTACAAATGGGAAAATAAATAAACATAAATATGGGTTGTATTTACAATGGTGTTTGTTCTTCACTGGTTGCCCTTTTCTTGTGGCAACAGGTCACAAATCTTGCAGCTGTGATGGCACACTGTGGTTTTTCACCCAGTAGATAAGGGAGTTTATCAAAATTGGGTTTGTTTTCGAATTCTTTGTGGATCGCTGTAATCTGAGGGAAATATGTGTCTCTAATATGGTCATACATTTGGCAGGAGGTTAGGAAGTGCAGCTCAGTTTCCACCTCATTTTGTGGGCAGTGTGCACATAGCCTGTCTTCTCTTGAGAGCCAGGTCTGCCTACGGCGGCCTTTCTCAATAGCAAGGCTATGGTCACTGAGTCTGTACATAGTCAAAGCTTTCCTTAAGTTTGGGTCAGTCACAGTGGTCAGGTATTCTGCCACTGTGTACTCTCTGTTTAGGGCCAAATAGCATTCTAGTTTGCTCTGTTTTTTTGTTTGTTCTTTCCAATGTGTCAAGTAATTCTCTTTTTGTTTTCTCATGATTTGGTTGGGTCTAATTGTGTTGTTGTTGTTGTTGTTGTTGTTGTCCTGGGGCTGTGTGGGGTCTGTTTGTGTTTGTGAACAGAGGCCCAGGACAAGCTTACTTAGGGGACTCTTCTCCAAGTTCATCTCTCTGTAGGTGATGGCTTTGTTATGGAAGGTTTGGGAATCGCTTCCTTTTAAGTGGTTACTATCTGCCCCGTGAGTTCCCCCAATTGTTTGTTACCGTTGTGTACTGTTGATAATCACAAGTTTACTGGAGAACTGAGACCAAGTAGAGACTTTGGACAGGGTGGATATGGTATAATAAAGGCAGTTTATTCAGAGGTAAAGATATCTGGAATCGCGTGCACGGACTCGTGCAAGTGTGTAGGTCACCTAAATCATCAGAAAAATTGCCCCTCCTGAGAATTTTTTCAGGAGCCGCCACTGATTGGGAGCCATATTTAACTGTCTGTCTTTCACTTTGTGTTTGTGGTTTCTTGTTCGTGTTGGTTTGTGTTGAAACCATAGACGTCACGTTTTTCGTTTGTTGTTTTGATCGTGTGATCATTAAATAAATATAAATATGTTCACCTTCAACGCTGCGCATTGGTCCTCCTCCTTAGACGATCGTGACAGTAATTTTCATCATAGGTACACGTCAACTATGACAGACAAAATGAGAAAAATAAATCCAGAAAATCATATTGTAGGATTTTTTATGAATTTATTTGCAAATTATGGTGGAAAATAAGTATTTGGTCAATAACAAAAGTTTCTCAATACTTTGTTATATACCCTTTGTTGGCAATGACACAGGTCAAACGTTTTCTGTAAGTCTTCACAAGGTTTTCACACACTGTTGCTGGTATTTTGGTCCATTCCTCCATGCAGATCTCCTCTAGAGCAGTGATGTTTTGGGGCTGTCGCTGGGCAACACAGACTTTCAACTCCCTCCAAAGATTTTCTATGGGGTTGAGATAAGTGGGAGAACTTGCACAATTGGTGGCTGACTAAATACTTTTTTTCCCCACTGTATAATGTGCCTGTTTCAGACTAGGTGCTGTTGATTTGGAACAGGTGTAACTATTGAAAGTGTCTGTAAACTGCTGAGACTTCATGAAAATCATTACCGTTATCTTTACAAGCCGCTATCTACCGTACACACTGTGAAAACTGCTTGCTTTTGTCACCTTGTACAACGTTAGTAGGATATTGGGACATCATGAATAATACTATAGTGAAGTTTTCAGCCTCCTGTATCCTAAAAGTCCTGGATATTGGGACATCATGAATAATACTATAGTAAAGTTTTCAGCCTCCTGTATCCTAAAAGTCCTGGATATTGGGACATCATGAATAATACTATAGTAAAGTTTTCAGCCTCCTGTATCCTAAAAGTCCTGGATATTGGGACATCATTAATAATACTATAGTAAAGTTTTCAGCCTCCTGTATCCTAAAAGTCCTGGATATCGGGACATCATGAATAATACTATAGTAAAGTTTTCAGCCTCCTGTATCCTAAAAGTCCTTATGAAGGCTGCTACCCTGTGGTTGACTTAGCTAAAGGCCTTTGATGTGATTGTCTTTTATTGTTGCTTTTACAGTACAAGTCTGTTGTTCATGTCTGTTCTTCCTCCCTCTCTGTGTCACTAGCCTGGCTCAAACAAAGCAGAGAAGTTTGACTATGTGAGTACTATACAGTGAGGGAAAAAAGTATTTGATCCCCTGCTGATTTTGTACGTTTGCCCACTGACAAAGAAATGATCAGTCTATAATTTTAATGGTAGGTTTATTTGAACAGTGAGAGACAGAATAACAACAAAAAAATCCAGAAAAACGCATGTCAAAATTGTTATGAATTGATTTGCATTTTAATGAGGGAAAAAGTATTTGACCCCCTCTCAATCAGAAAGATTTCAGGCTGCCAGGTGTCTTTTATACAGGTAACGAGGTGAGATTAGGAGCACACTCTTAAAGGGAGTGCTCCTAATCTCAGCTTGTTACCTGTATAAAAGACACCTGTCCACAGAAGCAATCAATCAATCAGATTCCAAACTCTCCACCATGGCCAAGACCAAAGAGCTCTCCAAGGATGTCAGGGACAAGATTGTAGACCTACACAAGGCTGGAATGGGCTACAAGACCATCGCCAAGCAGCTTGGTGAGAAGGTGACAACAGTTGGTGCGATTATTCGCAAATGGAGGAAACACAAAATAACTGTCAATCTCCCTCGGCCTGGGGCTCCATGCAAGATCTCACCTCGTGGAGTTGCAATGATCATGAGAACGGTGAGGAATCAGTCCAGAACTACACGGGAGGATCTTGTCAATGATCTCAAGGCAGCTGGTACCATAGTCACCAAGAAAACAATTGGTAACACACTACGCCGTGAAGGACTGAAATCCTGCAGCGCCCGCAAGGTCCCCCTGCTCAAGAAAGCACATATACATGCCCGTCTGAAGTTTGCCAATTAACATCTGAATGATTCAGAGGAGAACTGGGTGAAAGTGTTGTGGTCAGATGAGTCCAAAATCGAGCTCTTTGGCATCAACTCAACTCGCCGTGTTTGGAGGAGGAGGAATGCTGCCTATGACCCCAAGAACACCATCCCCACCGTCAAACATGGAGGTGGAAACATTATGCTTTGGGGATGTTTTTCTGCTAAGGGGACAGGACAACTTCACTGCATCAAAGGGATGATGGACTGGGCCATGTACCGTCAAATCTTTAGCGAGAACCTCCTTCCCTCAGCCAGGGCATTGAAAATGGGTCGTGGATGGGTATTCCAGCATGACAATGACTCATAACACACGGCCAAGGCAACAAAGGAGTGGCTCAAGAAGAAGCACATTAAGGTAGCCAGTCTCCAGACTTTAATCCCATAGAAAATCTGTGGAGGGAGCTGAAGGTTCGAGTTGCCAAAGGTCAGCCTCGAAACCTTAATGACTAGGAGAAGATCTGCAAAGAGGAGTGGAACAAAATCCCTCCTGAGATGTGTGGAAACCTGGTGGCCAACTACAAGAAACGTCTGACCTCTGTGATTGCCAACAAGGGTTTTGCCACCAAGTACTAAGTCATGTTTTGCAGAGGGGTCAAATACTTATTTCCCTCATTAAAATGCAAATCAATTCATAACATTTTTGACATGCGTTTTTCTGGATTTGTTTGTTGTTATTCTGTCTCTCACTGTTCAAATAAACCTACCATTGAAATTATAGACTGATCGTTTCTTTTGTCAGTGGGCAAACGTACAAAATCAGCATGGAATCAAATACTTTTTTTCCCCTCACTGTACATATCATTAATGTCATCATTCCATACATCTCACCTCACATTGATACGAATATAATACCGTACAGTGGAACACACAATACAAGCTTGACACAATACCATGCCGCACCACGCCGGCAATTATCTTTTGTCTTTGCCATGGCAGAATAACTATATCAGTCATCCTTTCTCCTCAGGTGATGGATTTTATCAAGAAGATGGCTGGTCAAGAGTACGTGGGGTTCAGCAATGCCACGTGAGTTTTAGCTAATGTCTTAATTTGCCAGAAAAAATACATTTCTAGAACATTTTCTCTCTGTTTGTTGCATTATTGATGTGATGTTGTGATGGACTTTCTTTGTCTCTGTGTCTCTCAGGTTCCAATCTGAAAAAGAAACAGGCGACAGAAATTTTGCAATTGGATACTACCTCAAAGAAAAGAAGGTCAGTATGGTAGAGAGTGGAGCTTGTTTTATAGCTTTGAATGAAAATAAAAAACAAAAAGGGAACATGTACAGTGCATTCGGAAAGTATTCAGACCCCTTGACCTTTTTGTTACTGTGATGGATTGAGAGGGTGGGTGTGTGAAGTCCGGTATATTCCTGCTCGTTGGCTACATCTGCTGGCCAGGAGAGAGGATGGCCCGGAAGTGTAAGAGCCTAATTACACACACCTGAATCTAATTAGCTTGGAGCTTGGGCGGTGTCTGTTTTAACCTGGCTTTGGCCAGATCTGTTGTTTTGGTCTGGAGCAGCAAGAGCTGACATGCAGGGCCCTCCAACCCTGGGAGGAATATCGAACCCAAGTGGACCGGAACCTACCGGACGTTACTTGGCCGTAGGCCTGACCCAAGTAAGGACAAGCCTGGTGAATTTCTGTTTTCTTTTGTTGGATACGCTGGTAAACAGCTTAGCTGTCCGGTAGCAGAGAAGACCCGCGTAGAAAGGCTCAAAGATGAGCTAGGTTTTGTTTTGGTTTTATTGTTACCCAGCGCTGTGGGGCATTCTGTTTCTTTCCCTGAATAAAAGTCCTGGGTCGTTTCCCTGGAGAAAGGTTACATTTTGTCTATGTTTGTTACTTCACACTCTCGTCAGTTGTTGGCCAGCCCAGCCCCACCCCTGACCACTACACCGGTGGAGAATGAGGGCATTATTCCTCCGGGCTTGAAGGGCAAGTGACAAGAGACTGTGAAGTAATACTAGATCATGGAGAACTTCATCAAGCAGCTGGCTCATGACAGCCAGCCCCAGTTCAACATGCACAGGGAGTTCTTTACGGAGCAAAGGAATCAAAATTCTAGGTTGCTGGCCCAACTACAGACCCTCCCCACTTGTGCTCCACAGGCGACCCCAGCCAGTGGACCCAACCCTGGCAGGTTCCTGTTGAAAATGACAGAGGCGGATGACATGGAGTCCTACTTCTTAACCTTCGAGAGAACAGCAATATGGGAGGGTTGGCCCGAGAACACCTGGGCTGGGCTGCTTGAACCCTTCCTGGCTGGAGAAGCACAACGGGTCTACTATGACCTATCAGATGACCAGGCTAAAGACTACAAGGTGGTTAAGGCAGCGGTTCTTGCCTGGTATGGCGACACGTTAATGACCCGGGCCTTGAAGTTCCAGGAATGGACCTCTGTTTCCGCCCAGTCAGTTAGGGCCCAGATGCACTAACTTATCCGGCTGGCGAAGGCCTGGTTGCAGAGTGACCTCGCAGGGCCCAGCGTGGTGGAGAGAGTGGTAATGGACCACTTCCTACGGGCCCTTCCCTATGATGCCAAGAAGGTGGCCAGCCAGGGCAATCCACAGTCTGTGGACTATCTAGTCCTCCTAGTGGAAAGCCACCAGACCACAATGGCTCTGCTGAAGTCTGGTAAGATGGACAAACCAAAGGGTAAGCTAAGGAAACAACCAGAGAGACTCCTGCCGCCCGATAGGTCTGCCAAATTCCCAGAGGTGGAGCCACCCCAACGACGTAGGGTCGGGCTAGACCCCGACCGAAGAAGGTGTTATGAGTGTGGTGAGGTGGGACACGTGGCCTGGAACTGCCCCAGTAGAGATGAACCCATGCCCACGGCACACTCCATGGACCCAGTTGGGGGGAGGCACTGTCACTTAATGACCTCCTGTTGGACCCATAAGGAGACACCAGCCCCCACAATCCCAACCAAAGTAGATGGAAGAGATGCGGAAGCCCTGTTGGACTCTGGCAGTATGGTGTCATTGATACAGCCACCGCTAGTAGGTGAGCACAATCGTACCCCAGAGAATCCCGTGGCAGTATCCTGCATTCACGGGGACACCAAGGAATATCCCAAGGCAGTGGTGAAGCTTACAACCCCTCAAGGGAACTGTCAACTTCAAGTAGGCCTAGTCCCATAACCTTCCGGTACATTCTGGTGGGTCGTGATTGTCCTCTCTTTTCTAAACTGTAGGGGAAGCAGGAGGCCCGGTACAACCGTCAAGAACACCCCCCACCTGGGGCTCGGAGGAAAACCAATCAGGCCACGGCCCAAGAACCCCTCCAACGGTCGACGAAAACCCCCATCTGCGCTGCCCAGGGGAACCCGGATGGGGCCTCCACTGAGCCGGGATCAGAGGAAGAATCAACACAACCCTTCGATCCATTCCCAGACTGGGAGCTGTCAGAGGAAGATCTCGGAGAGGGGCCCCTCTGTCTCAACCTCAAAGGCCAGTTCGGAACGGCCCAGCTGGAGGACCCCAATCTCTCCCAAGCGAGGGTCCAGGTCACCGAAGTAGATGGAAAGATGTTCCCTGTGGTGAGTGAATTGACATATTAAGATATATGTTGTGTTATGCTAAAGAAGTCAATTCTAAAGTTAACGAACTGTTGTGGGTCCCAAAACGGTATGTCCCCATCGTTTTGCAGTTAGCCCACTCACATGTCCTTGGAGCCCACCTGGGGGTCCAGAAGACAAAGGACAGGGTCCTGGTGCGCTTCTACTGGCCGGGAGTGGTAAGAGCCGTAGAGGATTATTGCCGGTCATGTCCCGAATGCCAACTCACTGCATCCTCTAATCTCTCTTCCCATCATAGATGTCCCCATTGAGAGAATTATAATGGACCTGGTGGGGCCCCTGGCAAAGTCCGCCAAAGGGCACCAATATATCCTGATGATTCTGGACTATGCTACCCGCTACCCAGAGGCCATTCCCCTAAGAACTATGACCTCGAAAGGTATTGCCAAGGAACAGGTGATGTGCTTCAGCCGAGTGGGGATAGCCAAGGAGATCCTCACCGGCCAGGGGACCCATTTCATGTCCCGGATCATGCAGGACTTGTGCAAGCTGCTGAAGGTAAAACAAATCTGTACTTCTATGTACCACCCTCAGACCAATGGGCTAGTTGAAAGGTTTAATAAAACCTTAAAGAGCATGCTCCGTAAGGTAGTAGACCAGGATGGAAGGAACTGGGACCAGTTGTTGCCATATTTGCTCTTTTCCATAAGGGGGGTGCCCCAGGCATACACTGGATTCTCCCCGTTCGAGCTCCTATATGGATGACAACCCCGGGGGCTCCTGAACATTGCACAGGAGACCTGGGAGACTGAGCCAAGCCCGCATCACAGTCTAATCGACCATGTGGCTGAAATGGGTGATCGGATGCAGAAGTTGTGGCCAATGGTAAGAGAGCATATGGCCCAAGCCCAAGAAGCGCAGAGGAGGGTATTCAATCGAGGAGCTCAACCCAGAGAATTCCAGAATGGGGAAAGAGTTCTGGTACTGGTGCCCACAACAGAGAATACGTTTCTGGCCACCTGGAAGGGGCCATATGAGATCCTGGAGAAGATGAGTCCAGTGAACTACACAGTTCAGCAGCCAGGGCGCCGGAAGCCGGTGCAAATATACCACATTATCCTTCTCAAAAAGTGGCACGCCCGAGAGGCGTTGCTTGTTGTTGCTGTGTCCCCTGTCCCCACAGAAGCGGCTCGAGAGGAGGTTGCCATCAACACACAGCTTACAAAACTAAAGTGGCAAGAGATGGGGGAACTAGTGGACCAGAGCAGGGATGTCTTCTCTCCCCTCCCAAGGCGCACAACCTTGACGCACCGCCACATCCACACAAAACCCGGAAAGAAGGTAACATTACAGCCTTATAGGATCCCAAAGGCCAGACGGGTGGCCATCAAAAAGGAGGAGGACCAGATGCTAAAGATGGGGATTATGGCTCCAGAGGCGAGGGAGAAGACAGCCTTTGCCAGGCCTACAGGGCCGTACCATTACACGGTTCTACCCTTCGGCCTGCATGGAGCTCTGCCTACTCTTAAGAGGCTAATGTATAGGGTCCTGAGACCCCACAGTGAGTACTCAGCAGCATATTTGGATGACGTGACTGTGTACAGCCCTAACTGGGGAATTTCACCTGAAGCAACTCAACGCTGTCTTGGAGGCTCTTCGCAGAGCAGGTCTAACCGCCAATGCAGAAAAATGCTGACTGGAACTTGAGGAAGCAGAGTACCTGGGCTTCACCATCGGGAGGGGCAACGTCAAACCGCAAGAGACAATGGCCACGGCCCCAAACCAAGTCTCAGGTAAAAACCTTTGAGGGGCTAACCAGCTATTACAGTAGGTTCATTCCTAACTATGCAACTGTAGCTTGTCCTCTCACAGACCTGACCAAAAAGACCCAGCCCAAGAGGGTCAGGTGGACTGACAAAGCAGAAGAAGCCTTCCAGAACGTGAAGGAGGCCATGTGCTCCGGAACTGTCTTGGTGATGCCAAACTTTGGGAGAGAGATGGTGGTCCAGACTGATGCCTCCGACACAGGGGTGGGAGCGGTCTTGTCCCGAGAAGTACGAGGGGAGGAGCATCCCATCCTATACATGAGGCCGGAAGCTGTTGCCCCGAGAAACCAAATACTCAACAGTGGAGAAAGAGCACCTAGCGGTGCAGTGGGCATTGAAGAAATTAAAGTACTATCTCCTGGGACGACACTTCACTCTGGTCACGGACCATGCTCCTCTAGTCTGGATGTCCACGAACAAGGAGACCAACGATAGAGTGACCAGGTGGTTTCTCTCACTCCAACAGTACCATTTCTCTGATGTTCACAGGTCCGGGTCGAAACACGGGAATACAGACGCCTTGTCCCGCCAGAACGCTCTGTGGACGATGGCCGCCCCGCCCTCCAGATCAGAGCTGAGGAGGGAGGTGTGTGATGGAGTGAGAGGGTGGGTGTGTGAAGGCCGGTATATTCCTGCTCGTTGGCTACATCTGCTGGCCAGGAGAGAGGATGGCCCGGAAGTGTAAGAGCCTAATTACACACACCTGAATCTAATTAGCTTGGAGCTTGGGCGGTGGCTGTTTTAACCTGGCTTTGGCCAGATCTGTTTTTTTGGTCTGGAGCAGCAAGAGCTGACATGCAGGGCCCTCCAACCCTGGGAGGAATATCGAACACAAGTGGACCGGAACCTACCGGACGTTACTTGGCCATAGGCCTGACCCAAGTAAGGACAAGCCTGGTGAATTTCTGTTTTCTTTTGTTTGATACGCCGGTAAACAGCTTAGCTCTCCTGTAGCAGATAGGG
This sequence comes from Coregonus lavaretus, assembly GCF_964263955.1. Classification (NCBI taxonomy): domain Eukaryota; kingdom Metazoa; phylum Chordata; class Actinopteri; order Salmoniformes; family Salmonidae; genus Coregonus; species Coregonus lavaretus. The sequence continues at coordinate 6,429,693 of NC_139999.1, read as the reverse complement.
ACTGGAAGACCCTGGTAGAAAGGCTCAAAGACAAGCTAGGTTTTGTTTTGGTTTTATTGTTACCCAGCGCTGTGGCGCATTCGGTTTCTTTCCCTGAATAAAAGTCCTGGGTCGTTTCCCTGGATAAAAGTCCTGGGTCGTTTCCCTGGATAAAAGTCCTGGGTCATTTCCCTGAATAAAAGTCCTGGGTCATTTCCCTGAATAAAAGTCCTGGGTCATTTCCCTGAATAAAAGTCCTGGGTCGTTTCCCTGGATAAAAGTCCTGGGTCGTTTCCCTGGATAAAAGTCCTAGGTCGTTTCCCTGGATAACAGTCCTGGGTCGTTTCCCTGGATAACAGTCCTGGGTCGTTTCCCTGAATAAAGGTCCTGGGTTGTTTCCCTGGAGAAAGGTTAATTTTTGTCTACGCTTGTGTTACTTCACACTCTCGTCAGTTGTTGGCCAGCCCGGCCCCACCCCTGACCGCTACAGTTACGTTACAGCCTTATCTAAAATGTATGATCGGTTTTTTTGGTCACAATACCCCATAATGACAAAGCAAAAACAGCTTTGTATACATTTTAGGAAATGTATTTAAAATAAAACAAATGAAATCACATTTACATAAGTATTCAGATCCTTTGCTCAGTACTTTGTTGAAGCACCTTTGGCAGCGATTACAGCCTCACGACTTCTTGGGTATGAAGCTACAAGCTTGGTACACCTGTATTTGGGGAGTTTCTCCCATTCTTCTCTGCAGATCCTCTCAATCTCTGTCAGGTTGGATGGGGAGCGTTGCTGCACAGCTATTTCCAGGTCTCAGGTTCAAGTCCAGGCTCTGGCTAGACATTCAGAGACTTGTCCCGAAGCCACTCCTGCGTTGTCTTGGCTGTGTGCTTAGGGTCGTTGTCCTGTTGGAAGGTGAACTTTCGCCTCAGTCTGAGGTCCTGAGCGCTCTGGAGCAGGTTTTCATCAAGGATCTCTCTGTACTTTGCTCCGTTCATCTTTCCCTCAATCCTGAATAGTCTCCCAGTCCCTGCCGCTGAAAAACATCCCCACAGCATGATGCTGCCACCACCATGCTTCACCATAGGGATGGTGCCAGGTTTCCTCCAGACGTGACGCTTGGCATTCAGGCCAAAGAGTTCAATCTTGGTTTCATCAGACCAGAGAATCTTGTTTCTACTGTAAACCATATGAGAGATATGGATGACTCTTAGATATTAATGTTCTGTGTGTAACATTGATCATTATAAACTGGGTGGTTTGAGCCCTGAATGCTGATTGGCTGAAAGCTGTGGTATATCAGACCCTATGCCACTGGTATGACAAAACATTTATTTTTACTCTTCTAATTAACCTTGGTAACCAGTTTATGATAGCAATAAGGCACCTCGGGGGTTTGTGGTATATGGCCAATATTACATGGCTAAGGGCTGTGTTCAGGCACTCCGCGATGCGTCATGCTTACGAACAGCCTTTAGCCGTGGTATTTTGGCCGTATACCACACCCCATCGGGCCTTATTGCTATAATAAACTGGTTTCCATCTGCATTGTTTTCCCCATGGGGCAGAAATGATATTATAAACTGGTTTCCATCTGCAGTGTTTTCCCCGTGGGGCAGAAATGATATTATAAACTGGTTTCCATCTGCAGTGTTTTCCCCGTGGGGCAGAAATGATATTATAAACTGATTTCCATCTGCAGTGTTTTCCCAGTGGGGCAGAAATGATTGATGCACTGGACTTCTACTTCCAGGTAAACGATACTTCCTCAAGATAGCACTTTACCACACTGTGATAATGTAACAGGGTTATGCTATTTATATGCTGTATATTTCTGCTAATGCATCATAATGATTTATTACTGGAAAATGTCATAATGTCGTTTCTTTACAGTATGTATGAGTCACAGACACTGTATTTCTCCCTATGTTTGAGTAAATAAATGATTTCCTTTCAGCTGTGTTCCATAGAGGTGACCTGTGAGTCTGGGAGTGTCATGGCAGCTACGCTGGCCCACGGGGGAATCTGCCCAATCACAGGCGAGCGGGTGCTGAGTGCCGAGGCCGTACGGAATACCCTGAGTCTCATGCACTCCTGCGGCATGTACGACTTCTCTGGACAGATGGCCTTCCATGTAAGTCATACTGTAGTTATATAGTAGTCATATAGTAGCTATATAGTAGTCATATAGTAGTTATACAGCAGTCATATAGTAGTTATATAGTAGTCATATAGTAGTTATATAGTAGTTATATAGTAGTCATATAGTAGTTATATAGTAGTCATATAGTAGTTATACATTAGTCATATAGTAGTCATATAGTAGTCATATAGTAGTTATATAGTAGTTATATAGTAGTCATATAGTAGTTATACAGCAGTCATATAGTAGTTACATAGTAGTTATATAGTAGTCATATAGTAGTTATATAGTAGTCATATAGTAGTCATATAGTAGTTATAAAGCAGTCATATAGTAGTCATATAGTAGTTATATAGTAGTTATATAGTAGTCATATAGTAGTTATACAGCAGTCATATAGTAGTCATATAGTAGTTATATAGTAGTCATATAGTAGTTATACAGCAGTCATATAGTATTCATATAGTAGTCATATAGTAGTTATACAGCAGTCATATAGTAGTCATATAGTAGTTATATAGTAGTTATACAGCAGTCATATAGTAGTAATATAGTAGTCATATAGTAGTTATATAGTAGTTATACAGCAGTCATATAGTAGTCATATAGTAGTCATATAGTAGTTATATAGTAGTCATATAGTAGTCATATAGTAGTCATATAGTAGTCGTATAGTAGTTATACAGCAGTCATATAGTAGTTATATAGTAGCTATACAGCAGTCATATAGTAGTTATATAGTAGTCATATAGTAGTTATATAGTAGTCATATAGTAGTTATATAGTAGTTATACAGCAGTCATATAGTAGTCATATAGTAGTCATATAGTAGTTATATAGTAGTCGTATAGTAGTCATATAGTAGTTATACAGCAGTCATATAGTAGTCATATAGTAGTTATACAGCAGTCATATAGTAGTCATAGAGTAGTCATATAGTAGTTATATAGTAGTTATACAGCAGTCATATAGTAGTCATATAGTAGTTATATAGTAGTCATATAGTAGTCATATAGTAGTCGTATAGTAGTTATACAGCAGTCATATAGTAGTTATATAGTAGCTATACAGCAGTCATATAGTAGTTATATAGTAGCTATACAGCAGTCATATAGTAGTTATATAGTAGTTATATAGTAGTTATATAGTAGTCATATAGTAGTTATATAGTAGTTATACAGCAGTCATATAGTAGTCATATAGTAGTCATATAGTAGTTATATAGTAGTCGTATAGTAGTCATATAGTAGTTATACAGCAGTCATATAGTAGTCATATAGTAGTTATACAGCAGTCATATAGTAGTCATAGAGTAGTCATATAGTAGTTATATAGTAGTTATACAGCAGTCATATAGTAGTCATATAGTAGTTATATAGTAGTCATATAGTAGTTATATAGTAGTCATATAGTAGTCATAGAGTAGTTATATAGTAGTCATATAGTAGTCATATAGTAGTTATATAGTAGTTATATAGTAGTCATATAGTAGTCATATAGTAGTTATACAGCAGTCATATAGTAGTCATATAGTAGTCATATAGTAGTCATATGGTAGTCATATAGTAGTCATATAGTAGTTATACAGCAGTCATATAGTAGTCATACAGCAGTCATATAGTAGTCATATAGTAGTTATATAGTAGTCATATAGTAGTTATATAGTAGTCATATAGTAGTCATATAGTAGTTATACGGCAGTCATATAGTAGTCATATAGTAGTTATATAGTAGTCATATAGTAGTTATATAGTAGTCATATAGTAGTCATATAGTAGTTATACAGCAGTCATATAGTAGTCATATAGTAGTTATATAGTATCATTTAACATTTACATTTAAGTCATTTAGCAGACGCTCTTATCCAGAGCGACTTACAAATTGGTGCATTCACCCTATAGCCAGTGGGTTAACCACTTTACAATAAAAAAATTTGTTATTTTTTTGTTCTTTATTTATTTTTATTAATTTATTTTTTTTATTAATTTATTTTTTTGGGGGGGGCGGGGGGGTAGAAGGATTACTTCATCCTATCCCAGGTATTCCTTAAAGAGGTGGGGTTTCAAATGTCTCCGGAAGGTGGTGAGTGACTCCGCTGTCCTGGCGTCGTGAGGGAGCTTGTTCCACCATTGGGGTGCCAGAGCAGCGAACAGTTTTGACTGGTCTGAGCGGGAACTATGCTTCCGCAGAGGAAGGGGAGCCAGCAGGCCAGAGGTGGATGAACGCAATGCCCTCGTTTGGGTGTAGGGACTGATCAGAGCCTGAAGGTACGGTGGTGCCGTTCCCCTCACTGCTCCATAGGCAAGCACCATGGTCTTGTAACGGATGCGAGCTTCAACTGGAAGCCAGTGGAGTGTGCGGAGGAGGGGGGTGACGTGAGAGATCTTGGGAAGGTTGAACACCAGACGGGCTGCGGCATTCTGGATGAGTTGTAGGGGTTTAATGGCACAGGCAGGGAGCCCAGCCAACAGCGAGTTGCAGTAATCCAGACGGGAGATGACAAGTGCCTGGATTAGGACCTGTGCTGCTTCCTGTGTAAGGCAGGGTCGTACTCTCCGAATGTTGTAGAGCATGAACCTGCAGGATCGGGTCACCGCCTTGATGTTAGCGGAGAACGACAGGGTGTTGTCCAGGGTCACGCCAAGGCTCTTCGCACTCTGGGAGGAGGACACAACAGAGTTGTCAACCGTGATGGCGAGATCATGGAACGGGCAGTCCTTCCCCGGGAGGAAGAGCAGCTCCGTCTTGCCAGTGTTCAGCTTGAGGTGGTGATCCGTCATCCATACTGATATGTCGGCCAGACATGCAGAGATGCGATTCGCCACCTGGTTATCAGAAGGGGGAAAGGAGAAGATTAGTTGTGTATCGTCAGCGTAGCAATGATAGGAGAGGCCATGTGAGGATATGACAGAGCCAAGTGACTTGGTGTATAGGGAGAAAAGGAGAGGGCCTAGAACTGAGCCCTGGGGGACACCAGTGGTGAGAGCACGTGGTGCGGAGACAGCTTCTCGCCACGCCACTTGGTAGGAGCGACCGGTCAGGTAGGACGCAATCCAGGAGTGAGCCGCGCCGGAGATGCCCAGCTCGGAGAGGGTGGAGAGGAGGATCTGATGGTTCACAGTATCAAAGGCAGCAGACAGGTCTAGAGGGACAAGAGCAGAGGAGAGAGAGTTAGCTTTAGCAGTGCGGAGAGCCTCCGTGACACAGAGAAGAGCAGTCTCAGTTGAATGACCAGTCCTGAAACCTGACTGGTTTGGATCAAGAAGGTCATTCTGAGAGAGATAGCAAGAGAGTTGGCTAAAGACGGCACGCTCAATAGTTTTGGAAAGAAAATAAAGAAGGGATACTGGTCTGTAGTTGTTGACATCAGTGGGATCGAGTGTTGGTTTTTTGAGAAGGGGTGCAACTCTCGCTCTCTTGAAGACGGAAGGGACATGGCCAGCGGTCAAGGATGAGTTGATCAGCGAGGTGAGGTAGGGGAGAAGGTCACCGGAGATGGTCTGGAGAAGAGGGGATGGGGTCAAGCGGGCAGGTTGTTGGGCGGCCTGCAGTCACTAGTCGCAAGATTTTATCTGGAGAGAGAGGGGAGAAAGAAGTCAAAGCATAGGGTAGGGCAGTGTGAGCAGGACCAGCAGTGTCATTAGACTTAACAAACGAGGATCGGATGTCGTCAACCTTCTTTTCAAAGTGGTTGACGAAGTCATCCACAGAGAGGGAGGAGGGGGGGGGGGGGGGGGGGGGGGGCGTGGGGGGAGGATTCAGCAGTGAGGAGAATGTGGCAAAGAGCTTCCTAGGGTTAGAGGCAGATGCTTGGAATTTAGAGTGGTAGAAAGTGGCCTTAGCAGCAGAAACAGATGAAGAAAATGTAGAGAGGAGGGAGTGAAAAGATGCCAGGTCGGCAGGGAGTTTAGTTTTCTTCCATTTCCGCTCCGCTGCCCGGAGCTCTGTTCTGTGAGCTCGCAATGAGTCATCAAGCCACGGAGCTGGAGGGGAGGACCGAGCCGGCCGGGAGGATAGGGGACACAGGGAGTCAAAGGATGCAGAAAGGGAGGAGAGGAGGGTTGAGGAGGCAGAATCAGGAGATTGGAGGGAGAAGGATTGAGCAGAGGGAAGAGATGATAGGATGGAAGAGGAGAGAGTAGTGGGAGAGAGAGAGCGAAGGTTGCGGCGGCGCGTTACCATCTGTGTAGGGGCAGAGTGAGTAGTGTTGGAGGAGAGCGAGAGAGAAAAGGATACAAAGTAGTGGTCGGAGACATGGAGGGGAGTTGCAGTGAGATTTGTAGAAGAGCAACATCTAGTAAAGATGAAGTCAAGCGTATTGCCTGCCTTGTGAGTAGGGGGGGACGGTGAGAGGGTGAGGTCAAAAGAGGAGAGGAGTGGAAAGAAGGAGGCAGAGAGAAATGAGTCAAATGTAGACGTAGGGAGGTTGAAATCCCCCAAAACTGTGAAGGGTGAGCCATCCTCAGGAAAAGAACTTATCAAGGCGTCAAGCTCTCCAAGGGAACTTGGAGGGCGATAGATGACAAGGATATTAAGCTTAAATGGGCTAGTGACTGTGACAGCGTGGAATTCAAATGAGGAGATAGACAGATGGGTTAGGGGAAAAATTGAGAATGACCACTTGGGAGAGATGAGGATTCCTGTGCCACCACCCCTCTGACCAGATGCTCTCGGGGTATGCGAGAACACATGGTCAGACGAGGAGAGAGCAGTAGGAGTAGCAGTGTTTTCAGTGGTAATCCATGTTTCCGTCAGCGCCAGGAAGTCGAGGGACTGGAGGGTAGCATAGGCTGGGATGAAGTCAGCCTTGTTGGCGGCAGAACGGCAGTTCCAGAGGCTGCCTGAGACCTGGAACTCCAGGTGTGTGGTGCGTGCAGGGACCACCAGGTTAGAGAGGCAGCAGCCACGCGGTGTGAGGCGTTTGTGTAGCCTGTGCGGAGAGGAGAGAACAGGGATAGGCAGAGGCATAGTTGACAGGCTGCAGCAGATGGCTACAATAATGCAGAGGAGATCGGAATGAAATGAACTAAACATCTGGGAAAGGAGAGAGCAGGCCTCCCTCACCAAAAAAATATAACTCTCCCAACTTCCACCTCAGAAACTATAATTGTTTCACTGAACCACCCGAATAAAACTCTCCCAACTTCCACTTTAGAAATTAGAATTGTTGTAAACTACAGCAGACTGTTATCAGTAGCTGTAATTAAGTACAGCAGCTACCAACCACGTAACGTTAATGCCTCGGATAATGAGGTTAGAAAAACGGCTGAATGGTGGCAGCTAGCTGGCTCAATCACAGGTACTCTTGAGCGTGAAATAACATTGGAAACAACTAACCACAGTTGCTAAACGTTACCAGTAGCTACCCGCTAGCTAGCTAGCTAGCTTTGTTGGTCCAAGTAGTGGGTAAGCTAGCCTCGTGCTTCGCCGGGGTCCGCCGAATACAATAATTACCTACAATAACCTACAATAACTACCTGAGTAAACTACCTATAATACCTAACTACAATACCTACCTACAATCTAAATACATGATTTAAGCTTTACTCAACACCATATAAGAAGCCAAGCTTACCTCCTGCTAGAGAAAACACAACCTCTCCCGACAATGTATCTGAATGTGAGTAGTTATATAGTAGTTATACAGCAGTCATATAGTAGTCATATAGTAGTCATATAGTAGTTATACAGCAGTCATATAGTAGTCATATAGTAGTCATATAGTAGTCATATAGTAGTTATACGGCAGTCATACAGCAGTCATATAGTAGTCATATAGTAGTCATATAGTAGTTATATAGTAGTCATAGAGTAGTCATATAGTAGTCATATAGTAGTTATATAGTAGTTATATAGTAGTCATATAGTAGTCATATAGTAGTTATATAGTAGTCATATAGTAGTTATATAGTAGTTATATAGTAGTTATATAGTAGTCATATAGTAGTTATAGAGTAGTTATATAGTAGTCATATAGTAGTCATATAGTAGTTATATAGTAGTCATATAGTAGTTATACAGCAGTCATATAGTAGTTATATAGTAGTCATATAGTAGTCATATAGTAGTCATAGAGTAGTTATATAGTAGTTATAGAGTAGTTATAGAGTAGTTATATAGTAGTCATATAGTAGTTATATAGTAGTCATAGGGTAGTCATATAGTAGTTATACAGCAGTCATATAGTAGTCATATAGTAGTCATATAGTAGTTATATAGTAGTTATATAGTAGTCATATAGTAGTTATATAGTAGTTATACAGCAGTCATATAGTAGTCATATAGTAGTCATATAGTAGTTATATAGTAGTTATACAGCAGTCATATAGTAGTCATATAGTAGTTATATAGTAGTTATATAGTAGTCATAGAGTAGTCATATAGTAGTCATATAGTAGTTATATAGTAGTTATACGGCAGTCCTAAGATACAGTAAGGAAAGGTATGCAACTACCTATGTATATGTATTTAATGTATTTAAACATGTACTGTACATGTTTTGCATTCTATGTTATGTGTCTTGAATGTAGCAATCCATCACCACATTTTAAGTTCCCTCTCAGGAAATAAAAGCTATTTGAATTTAAATGAATTAATTGTGTAGTAGCCTAAACTAAAAAAAAAAATGCCATGTATTTATAGTCAAGTAAATTTTTTACAAATGTATCGGTCAAATGAAGTCCAATTTTTTTTATTTGAATTTTGTTGGAGGCTTCAACTGACAGTTTTGTCATAACTATGTATGGTCCCTTGTATGGTTCTTTCCCAGGTGGGCTTGCCAGCTAAGTCTGGGGTGTCAGGAGCCATTCTGTTGGTGGTCCCTAACGTCATGGGAGTCATGTGTTGGTCTCCTCCGCTAGACAAGGTTGGAAACAGTGTCCGGGGAATACACTTCTGCCAGGTAAAGTTACTAGCTTTATTTCCATGTGTTATAAATGATAAAATGACTGAAATGCGTGTACAGGGTGAGAAATGTTTATGTGTAGGCCTCGTGTAGCTCAGTTGGTAGAGCATGGCGCTTGCAACGCCAGGGTTGTGGGTTCGATTCCCACGGGGGGGCCAGTATGAAGAAGAAAAAAAAACATTAAAAATAAATAAAAAATAAAAAAGAAGAAGAAATGCACTCACTAACTGTAAGTCGCTCTGGATAAGAGCATCTGCTAAATTACTAAAAATGTAAAATGTACTCCCTATGTGTAGGTTATGGATGTGTTACAAAGTCTGTATGTACTAGGTACCCTTCAGTAGTGTTACCACATATATATATATATATATATATATATATATATATATATATATATATATATATAATGTTTCTGCCTCCCGATACTGTACTGGGGACTGAACTGTCTTTTTGTCATGCTCTGGTTTTCAGGAACTGGTGTCTTCGTTTAACTTCCATAACTATGACAACCTGAGACACTTTGTCAAGAAGCAGGACCCTCGAAGGCAGGACGGGGATGATAGGGTAAGGGTTTTTGTGAGTTGTGAGAGTTATAAAGTAAACACAACAACAATTTAACATGCATTACCAGTCCAAAGTTTGGACACACCTACACATTCCAGGGATTGTCTTTATTTGTACTATTTTCTACATTGTAGAATAATAGTGAAGACATCAAAACTATGAAATAACACATATGGAATCATGTAGTAACCAAAGAAGTGTTAAACAAATATGTTATATTTGATATTCTTCAAATAGCCACCCTTTGCTTTGATGACAGCTTTGCACACTCTTGGCATTCTCTCAACCAGCTTCACCTGGAATGCTTTTTCCAACAGTCTTGAAGGAGTTCCCACATATGCTGAGCACTTGTTGGCTGCTTTTCCTTCACTCTGCGGTCCGACTCATCCCAAACCATCTCAATTGGGTTGAGGTCGGGGGATTGTGGAGTCCAGGTCATCTGATGCAGCACTCCATCACTCTCCTTCTTGGTAAAATAGCCCTTACACAGCCTGGAGGTGTGTTGGGTCATTGTCTTGTTGAAAAACAAATGATAGTCCCACTAAGCCCAAACCAGATGGGATGGCGTATCACTGCAGAATGCTGTGGTAGCCATGCTGGTTAAGTGTGCCTTGAATTCTAAATAAATCACAGACAGTGTCACCAGCAAAGCACCCCCACACCATAACACCTCCTCCTCCATGCTTTACTGTGGGAAATACACATGCGGAGATCATCCGTTCACCGACACCGCGTCTCACAAAGACACGGCGGTTGGAACCAAAAATCTTCAATTTGGACTCCAGACCAAAGGACACATTTCCACCGGTCTAATGTCCATTGCTTGTGTTTCTTGACCTATGGAAGTCTCTTCTTATTATTGGTGTCCTTTAGTAGTGGTTTCTTTGCAGCAATTCGACCATGAAGTCCTGATTCACACAGTCTCCTCTGAACAGCTGATGTTGAGATGTGTCTGTTACTTGAACTCTGTGAAGCATTTATTTGGGCTGCAATTTCTGAGGCTGGTAACTCTAATTAACTTATCCTCTGCAGCAGAGGTAACTCTGGGTCTTCCATTCCTGTGGTGGTCCTCATGAGAGCCAGTTTCATCATAGCACTTGATGGTTTTTGCGACTGCACTTGAAGAAACTTTCAAAGTTCTTGAAATGTTCCGTATTGACTGTCTTAAAGTAATGATGGACTGTTGTTTCTCTTTGCTTATTTGAGCTGTTCTTGCCATAATATGGACTTGGTCTTTTACCAAATAGGGCTATCGTCTGTATACCACCCCTACCTTGTCACAACACAACCGATTGGCTGAAACGCATTAAAAAGGAAAGAAATTCCACAAATTAACTTTTAAGAAGGCACACCTGTTAATTGAAATGCATTCCAGGTGACTACCTCATGAACCTGGTTGAGAGAATGCCAAGAGTGTACAAAGCTGTCATCAAGGCAAAGGGTGGCTATTTTGAAGAATCTCAAATATATTTTGATTTGTTTAACACTTTTTTGGTTACTACATGATTCCATATGTGTTATTTCATAGTTTTGATGTCTTCACTATAGTTCTACAATGTAGAAAATAGTAAAAATAAAGAAAAACCCTTGAATGAGTAGTTGTGTCCAAACCTTTGACTGGTAGTATATTTTCTAAAACATAAAGTGAAGTTTAAGTTTGCTTTTGTTATGACGAGTACTATGAATTGGTTATGTAGCTGTGTCCTATGAATGGTTATGTAGCTGTGTCCTATGAATGGTTATGTATCTGTGTCCTATGAATGGTTATGTAGCTGTGTCCTATGAATGGTTATGTAGCTGTGTCCTATGAATGGTTATGTATCTGTGTCCTATGAATGGTTATGTAGCTGTGTCCTATGAATGGTTATATAGCTGTGTCCTATGAATGGTTATGTAGCTGTGTCCTATGAATGGTTATGTATATGTGTCCTATGAATGGTTATGTATCTGTGTCCTATGAATGGTTATGTATCTGTGTCCTATGAATGGTTATGTAGCTGTGTCCTATGAATGGTTATGTATCTGTGTCCTATGAATGGTTATGTATCTGTGTCCTATGAATGGTTATGTATCTGTGTCCTATGAATGGTTATGTATCTGTGTCCTATGAATGGTTATGTATCTGTGTCCTATGAATGGTTATGTAGCTGTGTCCTATGAATGGTTATGTAGCTGTGTCCTATGAATGGTTATGTAGCTGTGTCCTATGAATGGTTATGTATCTGTGTCCTATGAATGGTTATGTAGCTGTGTCCTATGAATGGTTATATAGCTGTGTCCTATGAATGGTTATGTAGCTGTGTCCTATGAATGGTTATGTATCTGTGTCCTATGAATGGTTATGTATCTGTGTCCTATGAATGGTTATGTAGCTGTGTCCTATGAATGGTTATGTATCTGTCTCCCAGTGTCCCACCCAGTGTAAGTTGTATTTATCTCTGCTATATCTGTAGAACAAGTCTGTGGTGAACCTGATGTTTGCGGCCTACAGTGGAGATGTGTCAGCCCTCAGAAGGTAAAATAATCTAGGAGGCTATATGCAGAGACCAACCTGGTTAAATTAATATAAAGTAAATATATTGTTCGTTTTACTACTTGTCACATGCTGTAGATGTCACTCTCTCCTAGCTAGTAATCCTTCACAGTAAACCTCTTGGAAATTAGAACTAACATGTAGAATATAGCACCCCTCGTCTCCTATCCTGTCCTCTCAGGTTTGCTCTGTCATCGATGGACATGGATCTGAAAGACTACGACTCTCCTATCCTGTCCTCTCAGATTTTCTCTGTCATCGATGGACATGTATCTGAAAGACTCTCCTATCCTTTCCTCTCAGGTTTGCTCTGTCATCGATGGATATGGATCTGAAAGACTACGACTCTAGGACGGCTCTACACGTGGCTGCCGCTGAGGGTGAGCTACAATCCACCGGTGGCTCCTAGTTGGGATTATGTCTTACAATGCATCATAGTGATGTTACAGCTACCTAGTTGTTATGACAGCTTCTAGCAAGTGTTATAATGCACTAAAAGTGTATCATATAAGGCATTATGTGTGTGTGCCTCATAGCAAGTGTTGCCCCCTAAGATACATATTTAGTGTTTTGTCCTCAGGTCATGTGGATGTGGTACGGTTCCTAACAGAAACCTGCAAAGTGAACCCCTTTGTGAAAGACAGGTACGGTAGCATTCATTCATCCACCCCTCCATTCATTCATCCATCTATATCAGTCTCTATTGACTTTGCCTCCAACCTAACAACGTCCCTTAGCTGGTGTTGCTATCTAGACTCACTATACATTCCCAGCCTCGTGCCTTATTTCTCCATGTCGTTCTGTCCTCCGCGGCTGGTATCTTTACTCAAAGGTAGCGCACTGAATAACGTCTGACATTGTTCACCTGTCTGTCTCGTCTCTACCACCTCCCTCCAGGTGGGGCAACGTTCCCCTGGATGACGCCATGCAGTTTGGCCACGGTGCCGTGGTGAAGGTCCTACAGGAGTACCAGGTGGCCTGCCAGGAACAGGAGAGACTACCAGTGGCTGATACCATACCCATACCCCCCAAACTAGAGACTGTAGAAGGCATGGTGTGATCAGGGGCCGTATGCGGCAGGTAGCTTAGTGGTTAAGAGCGTTGTGCCAGTAACCGAAAGGTCGCTGGTTCTAATCCCCGAGCCGACTAGGTGAAAAATCTGTCGATGTGCCCTTGAGCAAGGCACTTAACCCTAATTGCTCCTGTAAGTCGCTCTGGATAAGAGCGTCTGCTAAATGACTAAAATGTAATGTAAATGTATGTATCAAGCTCTCCCATTAGGAGTGCTGATCTACGATCAATTTTGCGTAATGAAACTGATTATTATAGACATTGAAGATCCTAGATCAGCACTCCTACTTGATAAATCATTAGGCCCCAAACGGAAGAAAGCCAATAGCAAACACTCATTTTAGTTTTCAGTTGCAATTGGTAGTGTCCGAAGTGCCACTCTATTTTATATAGGCCTTTTGTGCGTTAGTTGGTCAGTAGTGTGTATAAGGAATAGGGATGCCATTTGGGATGTAACCTTAGAAAAAAAGGCGCTATCTAGAACCTAAAAGGGTTCTTCGGCTGTCCCTATTGGAGAACCCTTTGAAGAACCCTTTTTGGTTCCATGTAGAACCCTTTCCACAGAGTGTTCTACATGGCACCCAAAAGGGTTCTACTTGGAACCAAAAACAATTATACTTGGAACCAAAAACGGTTATCCTATGGGGACAGCCAAAATAGCCCTTTTGGAATCTTTTTTTTTTCTAAGTGTGTAGTGTTATTCCTTCCACCAGGACTTCTCTCTCTGACATCTCTGAGTCCCTGGGTGAGTCCCAATAATATCTCCTTCCTCCTGAAGTGTACACTTGTTCACTACTTCCCACAAATCTAAAAGCATTGGATTGGTGGAGGCATGGGGTAGTGGGAGTTTCCACCATATTTCTTATACCAGTCATTTTCCTTCAAATCAGTGAAGTGCACACTTTAGGAGGAAGGAAAGATCTTTGGGACGGAGTCCCTATCTTGTATGCAGTATTTACTCCTCTCCTAGGCTGGGCTTATATACAGGAGGAGACCTGAGAGTGAGGCTGGGCTTAAATACAGGAGGAGACCTGAGAGTGAGGCTGGGCTTAAATACAGGAGGAGACCTGAGAGTGAGGCTGGGCTTATATACAGGAGGAGACCTGAGAGTGAGGCTGGGCTTAAATACAGGAGGAGACCTGAGAGTGAGGCTGGGCTTAAATACAGGAGGAGACCTGAGAGTGAGGCTGGGCTTAAATACAGGAGGAGACCTGAGAGTGAGGCTGGGCTTACATACCTAATATTTAATGCAATCCTCTTATTGGCTGAAAGACTACATATCTTTCCAACACACACAAGCTCCCAGGCGGTTGCTTCAATTGTCTCTCTTTTGAACTGATGCGCAGGCAGGGAACTTCTAAATTGGAACTAACCTCTATTCTGTTAAGAAACAATAATGTTCATATTTGATCACATCCAAAGTTATATGTTGCCATTTTAGCTGATATTCATTAGTGTTGCCGTTCTCACGGTCCGCAAATACGAGTTGCAGTTACTTCTTCCCCATTGGAAATACTAATGCTACTTTAGTGAATATTAGGAGTACAGTAATAATTCTGGCCTTGTTGGAAAGCTCACATCCTCCCCTTCTCAACGAAACCACTGGTATTTACCCCCCTCTGACGGTTATGATGAGGAGAAAATCAGAGCTGTAAATTGGTTAACCTGTATCCAAGGCTTTGTAGGCTAGGATGATTAATCATGGCTTCCACAATTGCAATTTTGCCAGCTAAGTTATAGGAGGGTATACACTCTATACTGGTAGGCCTAGTTGGACAAGGCTGAATATGCACATGGTCGAAGTTAAGAGGAAGCCTAAATATTAGTTATTTAATGGGAAAATGCGTTGACTAAACTATGACTGTGACTAAAACTACACTAAAATTGTCCAGTTTTAGTTTACTTAAAAACTAAGAAGGATGAAATGGCTAAAATGTGACTAAGACCAAAAACATATTGTAAAGTGGTTATCCCACTGGCTATAAGATGAATGCACCAATTTGTAAGTCGCTCTGGATAAGAGCGTCTGCTAAATGACGTAAATGACTAAAAGCTATTTTAGTCAAAAGACTAAAACGAAATCTAAAATCGCTGGCAAAATGAACACTGCTAGGTACCAGTCTGTCAAGTTTGGCATGACAAGGAGTTGACATGACAAGGAGTTGACATGACAAGGAGTTGACATGACAAGGAGTTGACATGACAAGGAGTTGACATGACAAGGAGTTGACATGACAAGGAGTTGACATGACAAGGAGTTGACATGATAGCACAAAACAGATCTGGGACCAGGCTCATATGAACAGGCGAGTTGCCTTGGTAGTGTTTTCTTAGCAAGGGCCTTTTGCAAATTCATATACAGCACTTTCACAACACACAGCTGGCCTGCTAAAAAAACAGCTTTGTCGTTCTCCTCTGTGCAGTAGGTGTTTATGTGTATGCTGCATCAGAGAATGCCTTTGGCTTTGCGGTTTATTGGTGAAGATTAGCACGTTGTTGATACATTAGCTGAGGTTGTGCTACAAGGGCGCAGCAGACAGACACTTCTAAGACCCCGTCATGATGAAGGGGTTCTGATATCATGGTGACTGTTGTTTCAGTCATACTGAAGGGGTTCAGATATCATGGTGACGGTTTCAGTAATACTGAAGGGGTTCAGATATCATGGTGACTGTTGTTTCAGTAATACTGAAGGGGTTCAGATATCATGGTGACGGTTTCAGTAATACTGAAGGGGTTCAGATATCATGGTGACGGTTTCAGTAATACTGAAGGGGTTCAGATATCATGGTGACGGTTTCAGTAATACTGAAGGGGTTCAGATATCATGGTGACTGTTGTTTCAGTAATACTGAAGGGGTTCAGATATCATGGTGACGGTTTCAGTAATACTGAAGGGGTTCAGATATCATGGTGACTGTTGTTTCAGTAATACTGAAGGGGTTCAGATATCATGGTGACGGTTTCAGTAATACTGAAGGGGTTCAGATATCATGGTGACTGTTGTTTCAGTCATGTCTTTGGCTTCATTGAGTACCCGGGGCTCTGTTCCAAAATCCACACTAACATATAACTTAGAGTGAAGCAATGTGTTGGACACGCATTCTAAATGGTATGCTAGAATGGACATTGGGACGTAGCTGGGTTTAGTTAAATTTAGTTAATTATTTCTAAAAGTCAAAAAGTATGTGCCTTACTTTATTTAGCTTTATACCTTATGTACTTTATTAAAGATCTACTGTAGGTCCATGGATGTAATACATGGGCCAATTTAATGTAGTTTGTCAACAAATGTGTAATGTTGAAACTGTGACGTACAGCATCGCATGTCTCTGACGTGATGAAATCGAGCACATCTGCAAACATTGAATTAGACTTTGTCTAAGTACTTTATTGCTCAAACGTAAATAAGAAAGTGTATTTCCTTTTATTGTCTCTTAACCTGTTCTTCATCACCTGAATTCACCGGTGGGATTTTTATGTCATGCTTATTTAAATGTCTGCATTATGAAAGGGATTATCTATTAAACATTGTCATGTTTTCACCCCCATGGGTAATGTTATGGAATTATATATAAGGGGATTTTCCTATGTAGGGAAAAATACTTGTTGACAATAAAATTGGTTTTCAATAGATCATTGCTCTCAGACGTTGGCTCTTGATACCGACGTCTATTTTTCATTCAGTATAGGACATTCAGCAGATGAAAGAAGTGGAAATGTTGCGGTCTGAGGAGACGTGACCAGGCCAGTGGCCAGCTCTGTTCACCGCTGTCTTGGTCTCATTGGCACATTTTCAAGTCTTGTGTTGTTGTATTGGAACAAACATGAGAGAGCCAGAAATCGAGGTCCCTGCTGTCTATGACAGTTCTTAACCTCAACCCATGATCTCTAGGAGGAAAAGAGTATTGATTAGGAACAGTACAGATAACTGTATAATAATTTATAAGTGCCAGTCGGTGGATTGTGACTTATTGAGCATTGTGTTTTAAGTTTAAGAATCATACTGCATATTTGTGAGTTCTACGGTACTCTACTCATTTACATAATATTGGCACTTAGCATCATGTTATGGAGGCAGATATGGAAGACAGTGGCCATGGGAGCTGTGGTTCCTAGCTGATCTACAGTACATATCATATACTGTGATACATTACAAACATATGGATATCTATGGTACGTACCCCATCCATTCAGCTGATGTAGGCACACAGGTGGGTGAAGACGGTGGGCTTTCCCTGGGCGTTGCAGCCCTGGGTGGACACGAAGCTGGTCACACCATGGACGTAGTACTTCCCACTCACCTGGCAGTTCAGGGGGCCACCAGAGTCTCCCTACAGGAAACAGAGAGAAAAACAAGAGAGAGAGGGAGGACACAGGTGAGTACTACATTCACTGCGATGATTCTACTTAGAGTTAAAATACTGTTAAACTCTAGCAGGGGGTGATACTTTCAGTACCCTCACAGGGCCCTTATACACTCACACAGACTGTCACTTCAACACACACACAAACACTCACTCCATCATTTTCTCACTCACACATAATACATTTATACTGACTCTAGACACACCCACTCACATACAAGCTGCTGCTACTCTGTTTATCTTATATCCTGTGGCCTAGTCACCTGACCCCTATACATATCTACCTCCATCACTCCAGTATCCCTGCACATGTAAATATGGTATTGAACCGACCCTGTATATAGTCACCTGACCCCTATACATATCTACCTCCGTCACTCCAGTGTCCCTGCACATGTAAATATGGTATTGGAACTGACTTTCCTGTATATAGTATACTTACTTACTTTATTGTGTATTTCATATTTCTTATTCTTATTTCTTGTGTATTTTTTTCTAGTAATAAATTTTTATTGATTATTGCATTGTTGGGTTTTGAGTTTGCAAGAAAGGCATTTAACTGTACTTGTGCGTGTGACATTAAAACTTGAAACTTGACACTGGGGCGAGAACTCGTCACTATGCTGTTTTCATTCAGACTTTGAGTACTACCCTTCAGCCTCCACCAGAGGGCTTGGGCCTGAGATTAGATGAAATGAACCAATTTGCATCTACAAGTGAATTTACTTCATAAATTATAGATGAATTGTAATATTTTCCCTGAAGCTGACTTAATAGCTGTGACATACTATTAATGGTATGATTGTTATCTGTTGTCTCTCCCCCGTTGAAACTCAAGGACTCTTTTCACAACAGACCTGTGTTTGGGGACTGTGTTTCACCCTGGCGCCCAGAGAGAGATCCTCCTACAGCACAGACCATGGCGGTCTCGACAGAGCTGCCCCAACAGCTACGGCTGGAGCAGGTCCTGTGCTGCTCCAGCACGGGCGGGTAGGCCATCTTCAGTTCAGAGGACAGGCTACCGCCGGCTAGGAAGGACATGATTAACATGGATTGTAAGTGCCAGACACCCAAAAAACATTTGAAGGCCAAAATCCATAGGATCTCATGTATCTGATAACTCAGACCAAGTACTGATGGTAAAATCAAACAGTCAGTAGCATAGGTATTCCGTTTTTGTGGAAGCTTAACTACCACTTAACTACCACTTGGTTTTCTCAGTTTCAATGGACATTACGTCTCTGCAAAAAGTCCCTGTAACCAGTTCAGTAACTGTTACATTTGCTATTTGCTATACTAGCTCTGCGACCTATCCAGTGATGTAGCAGAGGTTGTTGTGGGACAGGATCTGACCAGAGGGAGGAAGAGCAGCTAGCTGGACAGCAGAGTTCAGGAAAGAACAGGTAGCTGGACGTTAGAGTTCAGGGAAGAACAGGTAGCTGGACGTTATAGTTGAGGGAAAAGCAGGTAGCTGGATAGCAGAGTTCAGGGAAGAGCAGCCAGCTGGATGGCAGAGTTCAGGACAAACGCAGCAGGGCAATGTCATACCTGAAATATAAAGGGACAAATATAACAACCTCTTATCTCACAGACCTGCATAGACTAACGTTATTCCGGTGTAAATCAGGCTTGACTTAAGTTTTTGGACCATCACAACAGATGGATGTTATAGCCTGGCAGCACCTCCTACTGGATAATTATAAATATTGGTATATGGGTAAAAATAATAAAGCAGATATTGAATACCCATTTGAGCATGGTGAAGTTATTAATTCCAATTTGGATGGTGTATAAATACACCCAGTCACTACAAAGATACAGGCGTCCTTCCTAACTCAGTTGCCGGAGAGGAAGGAAACCGCTCATGGATTTCACCAAGAGGCTAATGGTGACTTTAAAACAGTTACAGAGTTTACTAGTTTTAGAAAACTAAGGATGGGTCAACAACATTGTAGTTACTCCACAATACTAACCTAATTGACAGAGTGAAAAGAAGGAAGCCTGTACAGAATACAACATTTATCTTGTTTATAATAAGGCACTAAAGTAATACTGCAAAATATGCGGCAAAGCAATTAACTTTTTGTCCTCAATACAAAGTGTTATGTTTGTGGCAAATCCAATACAACACATTACTGAGTACCACTCTCCATATTTTTTATCATAGTGGTGGCTGCATCATGTTATGGGTATGCTTGTAATCATTATGTTTTTCAGGATTTAAAAAAAACAGTCTGCTTTCCACCAGACACTGGGAGATTAATTCACCTTTCAGCAAGACAATAACCTAAAACATAAGGCCAAATCTACACTGAGTTGCTTACGAGGAAAGACATTGAATGTTTCTGAGTGGCACAGTTACAGTTTTAACTTAAATCTGCTTGAAAATCTATGGCAAGACCTGAAAATGGCTGTCTAGCAACGATGTACAACCAATTTGTTAAACAAATCAAGAGTGTGCGAAGCTGTCATCAAGGCAAAGGGTGGCTATTTGAAGAATCTCAAATATAACATGTATTTTAATTTGTTTAACACTTTTTTGGTTACTACATGATTCCATATGTGTTATTTCATAGTTTTGATGTCTTCACTATTAGAGAGAATTTAATCCATTTTAGAATAAGGCTGTGACATCTCAAAATGTGGAAAAGTGAAGGGGTCTGAATACTTTCCGAATGCACTGTATATTATAGAGATCAGTCCTTTTGGGAGCCCAGATAATTTATTTATAAATCCCATCATTGGATGGTTCTGTAGTTGGATTTTCCAAGGGGCTCCATAGGCCAGCATAGCTGACATACGTTGTAAATATAGAAAAAAAACGATGTGCCAGGTAATGTGTCTTTCTAATTTTGGAATGTTCTTAAACCATTACTGTCCATGATATCGATAAGGGTACGGATTCCACATTTGGACCATTAGGGGGATGCAAAAGGCCGCCCTCCGGATCGCAAGGTGTTATTGTGAAATATTAGAGTACGGGCATGACATTTTGATTCCCAGGTACATTGTTTTACAGTTTTGGGCCAAATATCAATTGTGTGAGCAGTAATAGGACCAAAGAGTAGTTGACATTGTTTAAGGGATGAATCAGTGAAGACCACCTCTTCCAGGGTAATGGGAGACAGGAGACACCATATTACATTGTTTAAGGGATACATCAGTGAAGACCACCTCTTCCAGGGTAATAGGAGACAGGAGACACCATATTACATTGTTTAAGGGATGAATCAGTGAAGACCACCTCTTCCAGGGTAATAGGAGACAGGAGACACCATATTACATTGTTTAAGGGATGAATCAGTGAAGACCACCTCTTCTAGGGTAATGGGAGACAGGAGACACCATATTACATTGTTTAAGGGATACATCAGTGAAGACCACCTCTTCTAGGGTAATGGGAGACAGGAGACACCATATTACATTGTTTAAGGGATACATCAGTGAAGACCACCTCTTCTAGGGTAATGGGAGACAGGAGACACCATATTACATTGTTTAAGGGATACATCAGTGAAGACCACCTCTTCTAGGGTAATGGGAGACAGGAGACACCATATTACATTGTTTAAGGGATACATCAGTGAAGACCACCTCTTCCAGGGTAATGGGAGACACCATATTACATTGTCACCAAGGCCAAGCCCACTGGGGACGTACCACAGTTATCTCCTGTCACCAAGGCCAAGCCCACTGGGGACGTACCACAGTTATCTCCTGTCACCAAGGCCCACTGGGGACGTACCACAGTTATCTCCTGTCACCAAGGCCAAACCCACTGGGGACGTACCACAGTTATCTCCTGTCACCAAGGCCAAGCCCACTGGGGACGTACCACAGTTATCTCCTGTCATCAAGGCCCACTGGGGACGTACCACAGTTATCTCCTGTCACCAAGGCCAAACCCACTGGGGACGTACCACAGTTATCTCCTGTCACCAAGGCCAAACCCACTGGGGACGTACCACAGTTATCTCCTGTCACCAAGGCCCACTGGGGACGTACCATAGTTATCTCCCGTCACCAAGGCCAAGCCCCACTGGGGACATCTCACCGTTATCTCCTGTCACCAAGGCCAAGCCCCACTGGAGACATCTCATCCCACTGTGAGTATACTCAAATATATGCAGTCACTGTACTGTAAGTTGCTCTGGATCAAAGTGTCAGGTAAATGGCATGTATTATTATTATAATAATGATTTAACCATGTCTATCCTCAGGTTGGTTAGATTCCAGGTGGGAAGGGTTTTGTTTAAAAATATATTTCTACCATGTAAACTCTCAGGGCTTCCCGGACCCAGATTAACTCTAGTACTGGATCTTTCACAATGGAGAATCTCTATTGTAAATCCATTTTAGTCCAGGACTTAATTCATGTGTGTCTGGGAAACTTACCCTCAATATTAGGACCTATAAGCAAGACAGTGGATAAAAAGCCCCTTTCTGTTAAAATGCATTAATTACAAGGAGAGGGTAATTCCCATGCGATTAGTTACTGTGGATACAGATGGTGTCTAAAACAGGCCAAAGCTGTGACTTCTGTTTATTCACAATATACAATGTCCTCTCTCGTTCTTTATTATAGGTTAGGCTATGTTTTCACCGTATGTCAATCATGTGTATCGAGTGTACTGGAGTCCTCATTCAGTCGTCCAGATAGCTGAGTTGGGCAGTGCTGTTACTTACCATCAATGGTGTGGGCTCAGCTCCCATTTGAACTAAATATGCCTACAGTATGTGTGTTATGACTGAGAAACTGTCAGCCATTTTGGATTTATTGTGGTTATAAAAGCTACTTCTTCGTAGGCAGGATACAATATTGAGGTGTGTTTTGTTGATGCAAGTTTATTAATGATTTCTTAGGCTGAGCAGTCGGCCTGCTCACTGAATTATTATCTGAATGGGAGCACATTAATGTTCATCCTCAAGGGGCGTTGCTTAGCAATTGTGCATGAGAGTAAGTTACTTTTTTCTGAACTTGACTCGTACAGTAAAAGTACAACGGGTTCAACCGGTTCAGTCAGTAACTCATTTTCAGACGGCAACCCAGGTGAGGCAGGTTGGACGTACTGTAGTAGTAAGCAATGCCTCGAATACACACCAATACCTTATTTCAGTCAGTTTATGTTGCCCCTGCATTTGCAAGGATGTTCATAATGAGGATTAATTTATAGCACATAAAATTAAAAGAGCACCATTCTTTTCTAGATTCTTTGATGTTCTTACATCCAGTTAACAAACTTTAATTATTTCTCCACTTCTAAAGACATCTCATTCTCAAATAAAGCGTAGTCACAAAATACCCCGCTGAAATTACACTCATAACGCACACAATTCAGTGAAGTAATTAATGACAGGGTGGATTTGACATGAACAGTAAAAAGTAAACATGATGAAAGGTTTACTCCAAAGTCGATAAAGTTTATTAAACTTTTAGAGCAGAATGTGAATTAAATTGAGCTGGGTTGGTGGTGATTCCGGATCAGTGCCTTGGGTTCTGTCTTTCTGCTCGATGACCATGTTCCCTTTCAACCCATGATCTGCAGAGGAAAGGAATGACAATTAATTAGACCAGGATTCAGACATTTGCCCAAAATACAGTCAGTATTGTTGCTGAGACGGACACCGATTCGACTAATTAAAATGTGCATAACAATGCCATAGACTTAGCTTTGAGAGAAATTAAGTAATGTTCTCCTCCTGTCCCCTAGCTATAAGGTACGTACCCCGTTCATCCAGCTGATGTAAGCAGACACACGGGTGAAGACGGTGGGCTTGCGGTTGGCGTTGCATCCAGAAGAGGACACGAAGCTGGTCACTCCGTGGACGTAGTACTGACCGTTGACCTGGCAGTTCAGGGGGCCGCCAGAGTCTCCCTAGAACGATGGAGAGGGAGAGCTTCACCAGGGCTGAGTTACACATTTTTGATTCTTACACATTTATTACTTCATGAATTTATGTATAACATAAAGTGTCTGTCGCTTACAAAATATAAATGGTTATTTTTATTTTCTAAACATGTAGCTAAGCTAAGATATAATTCAAATGATAAATGAATATAAAGTCAATAAAATGCATCCATACATATGTTACAGCAGTATAACCCCACCAAGACAAATCATCTTCAAACCTCTTGGTGTAGTGTTTAAGGTTTTAGAAGGACAGATGCAGGGTCGTGGGTTCAAATCCCAAACCGATCGGTCTACACCCCCCCCCCCTCCACCTCCCCCTCAATTACACTGGTCTTACCTGGCAACCAGAGTTGGCTCCGCCTCCGGCGCAGACCATGGAGGTCTTGACGGTAGATCCCCACCAGCCAGAGCTGGAGCAGGTCTGGTGGTCAACGCTGGGCAGCCAAGCCTGCTTCAGGCTGTTGGACAGAGAACCGCCGGCTATAGGGCAGACAGGGGACGCTTTATTAGAATATGTAAAATAAAATAGTGACATTTATCTATTGTAGTTATATATCACTTCAGCTGATAGTGAAGAACAGGGGATGCATTTCAGAGGAACAGGATATGATAATTCAATATGGTTTCATTTAGAATATGTCAAAATAAGTAAATTTAACCATATGTCATCTCGGTTGACATTAGTTATAGCAGGATGATGTTTATTGTCATGAGTCTTGTCCTGTTATCAAAACTGAGCGGTTTCCCCTTAGATAGGCCAGCTGCAGAGTAAAAATGTGCTATATTGTAAAGATTCATGAAAACAAAAATTGGCTTTTTGATCTTCATTTAAGATTAGGGTTAGTTTCAAGTTTTAATGTCACATGCACAAGTACAGTGAAATGCCTTTTTTGCAAACTCAAAACCCAACAATGCAATAATCAATAACAAAGTAATACTAGAAAAAAACAAGGTAGAACAAAAACACACGCGATACAACGAGGGTTAGGCATTAAGGTTAGAAGTGTGGTTAGGGTAAAGGTTAGGTTTAAAATCAGATTTTATGACTTTGTGACTGCCAGCTACTGACCACTCTGCAGAGCCGCCTCCAGAAAAAGATTCATGAAGAAAAACCTAACCTGCTTAGTTATATGTCACTTACATGCTTAAGAACAATTATAAACTAGGTTGTTCGAGCCCTGAATGCTGATTGGCTGAAAGCCGTGGTATACCACGGGTATGACAAAACATTTATTTTTACTGCTCTAATTAACGTTGGTAACCAGTTTATGATAGCAATAATGCACCTCGGGGGGTTTGTGGTATATGGCCAATATACCATGGCTAAGGGCTGTATCCAGGCACTCAGCGTTGCGTCGTGCTTAAGAACAGCCCTTAGCCGTGGTAAATTGGCCATATACCACACCCCCTTGGGCCTTATTGCTTAAGTATAAATCCCAAAAGACCCTCATTTGCCAGCTCTGTTAATGTCATATTCAGGGTTGTGATGAGTTATGGGTAGTCTCTGGGACTGTACTGTGTGCGAGGACAATGAAATGTTTTAATGCGTTTGAGGTTACATTGAGATAATAGGTTGCTACTAACTCTGGGTGCGTCCCCATCCGGATATGTAGCAAGGGTTGTTGTTGGGCAGGATCTGGCCAGATGGAGGAAGAGCAGCCAGCTGGACAGCAGAGTTCAGGAAAGCCTCGGTGGACAGACGCAGCAGGGCGATGTCATATCTAAGAAATAGAAGAGCACAGTATCATACCAGAGGAACAAAAGGGTACGTCCGAGGAGTCGTTTTCACTTCAGGTTATACATCTTTCTCACAGTGTTTCTGCACTTTCTCCCAACCTTTCTATGCTGTACTTATGGCAACCCAATATGTAACATATTTATTATTTATTTATTATTGTGGAATATCTACTAAATGCTAAGAGGATCTGCTAAATATAGCTCATTGGGTCACTGTTTTATAAACATACACAGCATCACTTTTTTATTTATTTTTAAGATCTGATATAGCCGCAACATGGTCTCGCTAGAATATATATTTTTAAAGTGTGACACTTGACCCCTGTAGTTAAATGTAGTCACCTTGGCTGACATATTAGTTATACCGTATGTCACTTGTGGAGACGTATATGTCACAGTAATTACATATTGGTTATAGTAAACATTTATGATGTACTGACCCATATTATACACAAATTCTTATCAGTCAATGTAAATGTAAAATAAATATTTTAAAAAACTGTTGGAAAAAAAACGATCAATTTATAAACTAAACGGTCCGTACCCTGCAGCGACGTTGTTGGAGTTCCACCCGTTGTGGATGTAGACCTGGCTGACGGTCTTGATCTGTTCCTTACCCTCGTTGCTGTTCAGGTGGTGGTCTCCCAGAACCACACGCCAAGTCCTCTGGCTGGAGACACACGCAATAATACATTGGTCACTTAGGAAGTCACTTAGGAAGTTGTACAACATACATCCATATTATAGTGATCTTAAAGTTGGAATCTGTCGCGGTGAAACTGCCACGTACGTTAGGCCTACTCTAAACAGCTGACAGTTTTTTTTCTTTGACATCATTGCACGCGTGATAGAACTGCAGAGTATGTACTATGATTTTTGTTTATCACAACGCTGGAAGCTCATCTCCTCCGTTGACAGTGGCGCTGTGTTACCTTTCGCGGCTCTCAGCTTTAACCTAACGCCATGCTACCTTGTCAAGAGGTTTCAGAGTTTCGCTATAAAATCTTATGTCTTCCTTTGTCCTACCTGTCCACACAGTGAGCAGCAGTCATGACCCATCCCCTCCTGATCAGAGTACCTCCGCATGTGTGGTAGTAGGAGCTGCCAGACAAATACTGGAGAGAGATCTGAGAGAGAGAGCGAGAGCAAGAGAGAGCGAGAGAGAGAGAGAGAGAGAGAGAGAGAGGGGTGAGAGAGAGGGGGGGGGGGTGAGAGAGGGGGGTGAGAGGAGGATGTTAAAGAAGGGAGGAGAGTATTAGAACAAAAAAATATGTACCGAAAAGTTAGTTTCTTCATCGTATGAAACTATCAGGTGCAGCTGATCCTTGCTGGATCCCAGGTCCCATGGCCAACTCCTCTAGTACAGAGGAACTGGCTGAAAAACAGAAAGTTCTGGGAGCGGCAGGCTAATTTTGACACCCAGATCCAAATCAGCTAGGCTGTCACAGGAGACTTCACTGGTGGAACCAGCCTGTTTTACTGCACAGAATGGTGATCGCAGCAATCAGGCTGGTTCCACCAGGCTACGAGAGACTATGAGAAGGATAATGTTTTACCTGCCAGGGCCAGGAGTTGGGCTGGGCGACCTCGCCACCCACAACCCTCTCTTCAGCTCCATCTTCTAGGTATCTGGGCTGGGGCACCAGATTCTCAGACAGCACTGGAAAAAGTCAAGGGGTGTGAATACTTTCTGCAGGCAAGGAGTGTGAATACTTTCTGAAGGCAGTTTAGCATGAGATTAGCTATAAAACTGCACATTTTTGTCTTTGCCCAATAACATGTGTGGAATTGTAGGAAGCTAGCTTTTCCAACCCCCGTTCATACCTTACGGTCCACTGGTCTCTCCCCTATTTGACCTAGTTAACCTAGTTAAGACATATCAATACTGTATGTAGTCATTTATTTATGCACGTAAGTCTGTAACGTCTATGTTAATGTTTTTAAATGTATGTCAATTGTAAAGTATTTTTGTTTGTAATGTCGTTTTCTGTATGTGTCGGACCCCAGGAAGAATAGCTGTCGCCATTGCCGTCGGATCCTAATAAAATCTAAATCTAGTCTCAATCAGGGGGTGAATAAATACTTTGCGTCTCTGAGTGTGTCAAAGCACGAGAGAGAGAGAGGTAGAGAGAGAGTCTCAAGGAGAGAGAGTTTGTATAGAGATGGTAATTTCTTACCCAGGGCTGCGAGAGCGCTCAACAGGACGAACCTCAGCATGTTTGCAGTCTGTTAGTGTCAGTCTATCCTTATGGAATATTCCTGTCCCTGTTTTATACCCTCTGGACTCTGGAAGACTGAGAACACCCCACCTGACCTATCTAACTTTCCCCAAAATGCCACAGTTTTCCCGAAATCCCGGTTGGAGGATTCCTGGAATCAAGAGAGAATAAGCTAGGAGGGAATCCAGCACACAGGATTTCTGGAAAACCTTCCTGTCTGGTAGGTGTTTGTACAACATCAGGGTGGCAGCAGGTAACCACCTGTGTTCTGTCCCACCGTTATCCCACTGTCCAAGGTCTAGGCCCTAGCCTCAGATACCTGGCTTAGGGTTAGCGGATCCAGCTGTATTACTGTACACTACCTGGGTTAGGGTTAGCGGATCCAGCTGTATTACTGTACACTACCTGGGTTAGGGTTAGCGGATCCAGCTGTATTACTATACACTACCTGGGTTAGGGTTATCAGATCCAGCTGGATTACTGTACACTACCTGGGTTAGGGTTAGCGGATCCAGCTGTATTACTGTACACTACCTGGGTTAGGGTTAGCAGATCCAGCTGTATTACTGTACACTACCTGGGTTAGGGTTAGCGGATCCAGCTGTATTACTATACACTACCTGGGTTAGGGTTAGCAGATCCAGCTGTATTACTGTACACTACCTGGGTTAGGGTTAGCGGATCCAGCTGTATTACTGTACACTACCTGGGTTAGGGTTATCAGATCCAGCTGGATTACTGTACACTACCTGGGTTAGGGTTAGCGGATCCAGCTGTATTACTGTACACTACCTGGGTTAGGGTTAGCAGATCCAGCTGTATTACTGTACACTACCTGGGTTAGGGTTAGCGGATCCAGCTGTATTACTGTACACTACCTGGGTTAGGGTTAGCAGATCCAGCTGTATTACTATACACTACCTGGGTTA
Organism: Coregonus lavaretus; assembly: GCF_964263955.1. Taxonomy (NCBI): domain Eukaryota; kingdom Metazoa; phylum Chordata; class Actinopteri; order Salmoniformes; family Salmonidae; genus Coregonus; species Coregonus lavaretus. The sequence continues at coordinate 6,401,331 of NC_139999.1, read as the reverse complement.
GGGTTAGCGGATCCAGCTGTATTACTATACACTACCTGGGTTAGGGTTAGCGGATCCAGCTGTATTACTGTACACTACCTGGGTTAGGGTTAGCAGATTCAGCTGTATTACTGTACACTACCTGGGTTAGGGTTAGCGGATCCAGCTGTATTACTGTACACTACCTGGGTTAGGGTTAGCGGATCCAGCTGTATTACTGTACACTACCTGGGTTAGGGTTAGCGGATCCAGCTGTATTACTGTATACTACCTGGGTTAGGGTTAGCGGATCCAGCTGTATTACTGTACACTACCTGGGTTAGGGTTAGCGGATCCAGCTGTATTACTGTACACTACCTGGGTTAGGGTTAGCGGATCCAGCTGTATTACTATACACTACCTGGGTTAGGGTTAGCGGATCCAGCTGTATTACTGTACACTACCTGGGTTAGGGTTAGCGGATCCAGCTGTATTACTGTACACTACCTGGGTTAGGGTTAGCAGATCCAGCTGTATTACTGTACACTACCTGGGTTAGGGTTAGCGGATCCAGCTGTATTACTGTACACTACCTGGGTTAGGGTTAGCAGATCCAGCTGTATTACTGTACACTACCTGGGTTAGGGTTAGCAGATCCAGCTGTATTACTGTACACTACCTGGGTTAGGGTTAACAGATCCAGCTGTATTACTGTACACTACCTGGGTTAGGGTTAGCAGATCCAGCTGTATTACTGTACACTACCTGGGTTAGGGTTAGCGGATCCAGCTGTATTACTGTACACTACCTGGGTTAGGGTTAGCGGATCCAGCTGTATTACTGTACACTACCTGGGTTAGGGTTAGCGGATCCAGCTGTATTACTGTACACTACCTGGGTTAGGGTTAGCGGATCCAGCTGTATTACTGTACACTACCTGGGTTAGGGTTAGCGGATCCAGCTGTATTACTATACACTACCTGGGTTAGGGTCAGCGGATCCAGCTGTATTACTATACACTACCTGGGTTAGGGTTAGCGGATCCAGCTGTATTACTGTACACTACCTGGGTTAGGGTTAGCGGATCCAGCTGTATTACTGTACACTACCTGGGTTAGGGTTAGCGGATCCAGCTGTATTACTGTACACTACCTGGGTTAGGGTTAGCGGATCCAGCTGTATTACTGTACACTACCTGGGTTAGGGTTAGCGGATCCAGCTGTATTACTGTACACTACCTGGGTTAGGGTTAGCGGATCCAGCTGTATTACTGTACACTACCTGGGTTAGGGTTAGCGGATCCAGCTGTATTACTGTACACTACCTGGGTTAGGGTTAGCGGATCCAGCTGTATTACTGTACACTACCTGGGTTAGGGTTAGCGGATCCAGCTGTATTACTGTACACTACCTGGGTTAGGGTTAGCGGATCCAGCTGTATTACTGTACACTACCTGGGTTAGGGTTAGCGGATCCAGCTGTATTACTGTACACTACCTGGGTTAGGGTTAGCGGATCCAGCTGTATTACTGTACACTACCTGGGTTAGGGTTAGCGGATCCAGCTGTATTACTGTACACTACCTGGGTTAGGGTTAGCGGATCCAGCTGTATTACTGTACACTACCTGGGTTAGGGTTAGCGGATCCAGCTGTATTACTGTACACTACCTGGGTTAGGGTTAGCGGATCCAGCTGTATTACTGTACACTACCTGGGTTAGGGTTAGCGGATCCAGCTGTATTACTGTACACTACCTGGGTTAGGGTTAGCGGATCCAGCTGTATTACTGTACACTACCTGGGTTAGGGTTAGCGGATCCAGCTGTATTACTGTACACTACCTGGGTTAGGGTTAGCGGATCCAGCTGTATTACTGTACACTACCTGGGTTAGGGTTAGCGGATCCAGCTGTATTACTGTACACTACCTGGGTTAGGGTTAGCGGATCCAGCTGTATTACTGTACACTACCTGGGTTAGGGTTAGCGGATCCAGCTGTATTACTGTACACTACCTGGGTTAGGGTTAGCGGATCCAGCTGTATTACTGTACACTACCTGGGTTAGGGTTAGCGGATCCAGCTGTATTACTATACACTACCTGGGTTAGGGTTAGCAGATCCAGCTGTATTACTGTACACTACCTGGGTTAGGGTTAGCAGATCCAGCTGTATTACTGTACACTACCTGGGTTAGGGTTAGCGGATCCAGCTGTATTACTGTACACTACCTGGGTTAGGGTTAGCGGATCCAGCTGTATTACTGTACACTACCTGGGTTAGGGTTAGCGGATCCAGCTGTATTACTGTACACTACCTGGGTTAGGGTTAGCGGATCCAGCTGTATTACTGTACACTACCTGGGTTAGGGTTAGCAGATCCAGCTGTATTACTGTACAGTGGATTTTCCCAGAATCATAGCCTTATCTTATTTAATTATTGGAAAATATGACTGTTTTAATGGTGTTGGAGATCAAAGATTAATTTTAATAAGATGTTTGAAATACTCTGTACACTTCAATAAAGGCTCCAATGTGATTTGTCAAGATTTTAACCCTCGACTCTTCATTTTGTTTTTTCATGCGAGTATTTTTGTTTGCCTTTTTGCTTATCTTGTGCAAATAATAACAGCTGCAGCAGTTCCATTCTACACCATCTGTTGCCAATCTGAAAGTACAGCACACCTACGTCCCAAATTACATTTTATTCCCACAAAGTGCACAGAATAGGGTGTGATTTGGGACGCACCCCTACACCCTGGTCGATCCAGACCAGACAGGAGGGGGTCAGGTGGGGTGTCATGCCACCCGAAGGTATAAAACAGGGACAGGAATATTCCATAAGGACAGACTGACACTAACAGACTGAAAACATGCTGAGGTTCGTCCTGTTGAGCGTTCTCGCAGCCCTGGGTAAGAACTGAATTTCTTCCGGACACTCTCTCTGTCTGCCTTTATATTTCCCCCCTCGTTCACTCTCATTCCCTCTCTTTTCTTATTCAGACTCCCTTTCTCTCTCTACATTTTCTCTCTTTCTCTCTCTCTCTCTCTTTGAGTATGTACAGCATCCAGAAGAAATCTACTTTAGCTGTGTGTTTCTGTCCTGTAATCTCCTGCAGTGCTGGCTGTGGATCTGGTGCCGCAGCCCAGATACCTGGAAGATGTTCCTGAGCAGAGAGTTGTGGGTGGTGAGGTCGCCCAACCCAACTCCTGGCCCTGGCAGGTAAAACATTAGCCTGATCCCAGGCCTGTACTAAATGTGCTTCAGCCAACTCGTCGATACTCCGCTGTCAGAGGAGTTGGCAATGATACAAACAGATCTGGGGCCAGGCAAGAAAAATATTACTGTTGAGAGATGTTACTTGAATAAAACTGTGAGCATCAGACCTAGGCGGAAAATAGTTGTATTTTGTAGTTTATTTGAAAATTCTAACTTTTCAAATACTCAAGGTAGTCAAATATACACTGAGTGTACAAAACATTAAGAACACCTTCCTAATATTGAGTTGCACCCCCTTTTTCCCTCAGAACAGCCTCAATTCGCCGGGGCATGGACTCTACAAGGTGTTGAAAGCGTTCCACAGGGATGCTGGCCAGTGTTGACTCCAGTGTTTGCCACAGCAGGTTTTCTTAATGTTTTGTACACTCAGTGTACTTTATATAGAGTTTCAACTAAAATGCAATTGTTTTCTTTGATATTGAAATACAGGTCTCGGAAAAACAAATAATATTTGAAGGTATTTGCAAGTGATTTGAAACCCCCCCCCCAAAAAAAAAAAAAACATGTAATTGATGGCTGCCAAATATTTGATGAAGAACCAAGAACTACAACAGTTGATTGAATTAGTGTAAATATATGATCATTAGCACATGGTTTGGAGGGCTAGATATTAATCTTAATATAGCCTATAGTAAATAATTAAATACACGAGGGACATGGAATCACCTCAGCATTAGAGTAGACCACTTTTGCATCTTCAAAATGAATAACAAATATATTTTGATAATGCGTGAGACATAAGATAATGCAGTAACACTTGACATCCAGTTCTTATACATGTGTAGTAGCTGTGTGATTTATTGCGCTAGCAACATTGTTGTTACACGGGTGTTGCTTTACATGTTACAAACAGATAAAAGCAACACCTCACGGCACAACGCCTCTCCCCTATTTGACCTAGATAGTTTGTGTGTATGTATTGATATGCCTTTTAAAAAATTGATGTAGTTCTGTCCTTGAGCTGTTCTTGTCTATTAATGTTCTGTATTATGTCATGTTTCATGTTTTGTGTGGACCCCAGGAAGAGTAGCTACTGCTTTCGCAACAGCTAATGGGGATCCTAATAAAATACCAAATACCACTTTGGAAATTGCTTGAGAATTGCATAATACTGGAGTTATCACAAGTGGAATAAGGAACGGTCAATATTCCTCTTGTGTACTGTAGTTACTAACTCTCAGCTCATTGCTATGCAATTAAAATGCAATTACCAAAGTATTACTGTAACAACATGGTAATAAGATATTGCTCCAAAGGTAATTAGATTTGTATTACACAGGCACAAGAACAGTTTAATGTTATGTGTTACTGAGAATGCTAACAGTAACAAAATATGACTATTAAGTGTCGAAAGGAAACTAAATATCCCAAAACTGTCTTCTTGAATCAACTACAGCCAAGGTGGAGAATATCATATTAGTTTTGTATTCGTACTAAACTATCCCTTTAAAGATGGTATAGTGTGTGTTTGAAACAAGAAAACTTACCCTCAGATGGACAAAGAGTTTCGGAGTTGTTTTTGCTAAGCATCCAACTTGCTGTTTGCAATGTTTGCAAATGGCATTGAAGTACTCTGCAGTATTTTCAGGTATTATAAAATTAATTGCAGCGTTCAACCTTTTCAGTGGCATGTTGAAAGAGTCATACAGTAGTTGAGCATCACAACTTATTTATACTTATCTGTACAAAATATCCTTGGTTAATTGGTTTGACTTGATTATGTACACATGGGGCAATGGACATTCAGGAGAATGGACATTTACAGAATGTTCAGATAGAAATGGTATTGTGTAGATCCAATATGACTGTCAGATAGATTGGAATAGGAGATTGGGTGTGCTCTATTTACTGTATTTCTATCTGCAACATGCCGTTCCACATACAGCCCTGCAAATACAGCCCTGGAAATACAGCCCTGCAAATACAGCCCTGCAAATACAGCCCTTCAAATACAGCCCTGCAAATACAGCCCTTCAAATACAGCCCTTCAAATACAGCCCTGCAAATACAGCCCTTCAAATACAGCCCTTGAAATACAGCCCTTGAAATACAGCCCTTCAAATACAGCCCTGCAAATACAGCCCTTCAAATACAGCCCTTCAAATACAGCCCTGCAAATACAGCCCTGCAAATACAGCCCTTCAAATACAGCCCTGCAAATACAGCCCTGCAAATACAGCCCTGCAAATACAGCCCTGTAAATACAGCCCTGCAAATACAGCCCTGCAAATACAGCCCTGCAAATACAGCCCTGCAAATACAGCCCTGCAAATACAGCCCTGCAAATACAGCCCTGGAAATACAGCCCTGCAAATACAGCCCTGCAAATACAGCCCTGCAAATACAGCCCTTCAAATACAGCCCTGCAAATACAGCCCTGCAAATACAGCCCTGCAAACACAGCCCTGCAAACACAGCCCTGCAAACACAGCCCTGCAAACACAGCCCTGCAAATACAGCCCTACAAATACAGCCCTGCAAATACAGCCCTGCAAATACAGCCCTGCCATTAGTTGAAGACAGCCAATCCAATCAATAGTTTCAGAGAAGTAGTCACTTCCTGAGATCTGTATTCAAATATATATATATATATAAAGTTGCTTTCTCAGGTCTGTATTCAAATAGTTTTTAAAAGTTGTCATTTTTTGGGATGTGTATTCAAATAGTTTTAAAAAAGTACTTACTTTCTGAGATCTGTATTCAAATATATATATATATATATAAAGTTGCTTTCTCAGGTCTGTATTCAAATAGTTTAGAAAAGTAGTAATTTTTTGGGATGTGTATTCAGATAGTTATCACCTCCCAAGTTACTATTTGTTCACCAGAAGAATAGTTACTTTCCACAACGCAGAGTTAAAACTATAGTTATCCCAGGTCTGGTGAGCACCCTCTGGTTATCCCAGGTCTGGTGAGCACCCTCTGGTTATCCTAGGTCTGGTGAGCACCCTCTGGTTATCCCAGGTCTGGTGAGCACCTCTGGTTATCCCAGGTCTGGTGAGCACCCTCTGGTTATCCCAGGTCTGGTGAGCACCTCTGGTTATCCCAGGTCTGGTGAGCACCCTCTGGTTATCCCAGGTCTGGTGAGCACCTCTGGTTATCCCAGGTATGGTGAGCACCCTCTGGTTATCCCAGGTCTGGTGAGCACCCTCTGGTTATCCCAGGTCTGGTGTGCACCCTCTAGTTATCCCAGGTCTGGTGAGCACCCTCTAGTTATCCCAGGTCTGGTGAGCACCCTCTAGTTATCCCAGGTCTGGTGAGCACCCTCTGGTTATCCCAGGTCTGGTGAGCACCCTCTGGTTATCCCAGGTCTGGTGAGCACCTCTGGTTATCCCAGGTCTGGTGAGCACCCTCTGGTTATCCCAGGTCTGGTGAGCACCCTCTGGTTATCCCAGGTCTGGTGAGCACCTCTGGTTATCCCAGGTCTGGTGAGCACCCTCTGGTTATCCCAGGTCTGGTGAGCACCTCTGGTTATCCCAGGTCTGGTGAGCACCCTCTGGTTATCCCAGGTCTGGTGAGCACCTCTGGTTATCCCAGGTCTGGTGAGCACCCTCTGGTTATCCCAGGTCTGGTGAGCACCCTCTGGTTATCCCAGGTCTGGTGAGCACCCTCTAGTTATCCCAGGTCTGGTGAGCACCCTCTAGTTATCCCAGGTCTGGTGAGCACCCTCTAGTTATCCCAGGTCTGGTGAGCACCCTCTGGTTATCCCAGGTCTGGTGAGCACCCTCTAGTTATCCCAGGTCTGGTGAGCACCCTCTAGTTATCCCAGGTCTGGTGAGCACCCTCTAGTTATCCCAGGTCTGGTGAGCACCCTCTGGTTATCCCAGGTCTGGTGAGCACCCTCTGGTTATCCCAGGTCTGGTGAGCAACAACTCAGTCTTTTAAAAAGTGACAAACCTTTTTTTTGTTCTAATCCTCTCCTCCCTTCAGCTATTGAATCTCCTCATCTTTAACATCCTCCTTTCACCTCTCTCTCTCTCTCTCTCTCTCTCTCTCTCTCTCTCTCTCTCACCCCCCCTCTCTCTCTCTCTCTCTCTTTCTCTCTCTCTCTCTCTCTCACCCCTCTCTCTCTCTCTCTCTCTCTCTCTCACCCCTCTCTCTCTCTTGCTCTCTTGTCCTCAGATCTCTCTCCAGTATTTGTCTGGCAGCTCCTACTACCACACATGCGGAGGTAGTCTGATCAGGAGGGGATGGGTCATGACTGCTGCTCACTGTGTGGACAGGTAGGACAAAGGAAGACATTATAGAATAGCTACAAGAGTTAACGTTACACAAATAAACAACACATGACAGATACAAATAGATTATACAAGATAAACAGCGAGTTCGAATTTTCATTAAAATGCCATTCATAAGATATGGATGTAACTTCCTAAGTGACCAATGTATTATTGGGTACGTACCATTTTAAAAGTTTATAAATTGATAGTTTTTTTGTTTGTAGTTTAGAGTAGGCCTAACGTACGTGGCAGTTTCACGGCGACAGATTCCAACTTTAAGATCGCTATAAAATGGATGTATGTTGTATAACTTCCTAAGTGACTTCCTAAGTGACCAATGTATTATTGTGTGTGTGTCTCCAGCCAGAGGACTTGGCGTGTGGTTCTGGGAGACCACCACCTGAACAGCAACGAGGGTAAGGAACAGATCCTGACCGTCAGCCAGGTCTACATCCACAACGGGTGGAACTCCAACAACGTCGCTGCAGGGTACGGAACTCATTTGGAATCAATTGTTATTTCAGTTGAAGTTTAAAATCGCGTCAGTGATTGGTTTTGAATTTAGCTACACTAGTTAAATGTCACTATTTTGACACGTTCTAATGATACCATGTTGTGCCGTTTTATTAGATCTTTAAAAATAAGTGTTCTGTGGTCCGGTTATAATAACAGTTATCTGGAGAATTATCCCAGTATTAAGTAGATGTGCTAGGGGGTGAAGTGCCACAGAACAGGAGGAAGGTTAGGATGAAGGAAGATTTATGACCTGAGGTGAAAATGAAGCCTTCTGGACGTTGTGTTCCTTTAACCCTCAGATCTGACATTGTGTTCCTTTAACCCTCAGAAATGACATTGTGTTCCTTTAACCCTCAGATCTGACATTGTGTTCCTTTAACCCTCAGATCTGACATTGTGTTCCTTTAACCCTCAGATCTGACGTTGTGTTCCTTTAACCCTCAGATCTGACATTGTGTTCCTTTAACCCTCAGATCTGACGTTGTGTTCCTTTAACCCTCAGATCTGACGTTGTGTTCCTTTAACCCTCAGATCTGACATTGTGTTCCTTTAACCCTCAGATCTGACGTTGTGTTCCTTTAACCCTCAGATATGACATCGCCCTGCTGCGTCTGTCCACCGAGGCTTCCCTGAACTCTGCTGTCCAGCTGGCTGCTCTGCCTCCATCTGACCAGATCCTGCCCAACAACAACCCCTGCTACATCACCGGATGGGGACGCACCTCCAGTGAGTTGCATAAGTAGTTAACAGTAACCGAACTGGGAAATGGTTTTTGGGTTAATATTTGTAGACTTATATTTGTGGCTAGTTTATAGTTGTCTCTCTTTTTTCTATACGTTTATCTAGCCGTATGCACTATGATCCCCATCCTGTTATCTTCTCTAACGTGTCCACTTGTCCTTCCTATAGCCGGCGGTTCTCTGTCCAACAGCCTGAAGCAGGCTTTGCTGCCCAGCGTTGACCACCAGACCTGCTCCAGCTCTGGCTGGTGGGGATCTACTATCAAGACCTCCATGGTCTGCGCCGGAGGCGGAGCCAACGCTGGATGCAATGTAAGAATAGTGTAATGGAATAATTTGTTTAAATGTTGGTTGTTCCAGGGTTTGAACCTGCGACCCTGCCTCTCTCGTTCTAACATCTTTTTATTTATTTTTATTTTTGTGTTCTAACATCTTACCTGTTCTCTTAGTGGGGCACTACTGAGGACACTACAACATGTTTTTGGATTAATTAAATGTAGTTTATTTTCTTTATAATTTAAATGATGTCATTGCTTACATATTTATAAACAAATAATTGATGTGTTGTAAGTATCTTTCCCTGGTGAAGCTCCCTCTCCATCGTTCTAGGGAGACTCTGGCGGCCCCCTGAACTGCCAGGTCAACGGTCAGTACTACGTCCACGGAGTGGCAAGCTTCGTGTCCTCTTCTGGATGCAACGCCATTCGCAAGCCCACCGTCTTCACCCGTGTGTCTGCTTACATCAGCTGGATGAACGGGGTACGTACTGTATAGCTAGGGGACAGGAGGAGAACAATTACTTCATTTCTCTCCAAGCTTGTCTATGGCATTGTTATGCACATTTTAATTAGTCGAATTGGTGTCCCCGTCTCAGCAACAATACTGACTGTATTTTGGGCAAATGTCTGAATCCTGGTCTAATTAATTGTCTTTCCTTTCCTCTGCAGATCATGGGTTGAAAGGGAACATGGTCATCGAGCAGAAAGACAGAACCCAAGGCACTGATCCGGAATCACCACCAACCCAGCTCAACTTAATTCACATTCTGCTCTTAAAGCTCAATAAACTTAAACTTTGAAGTAAACCTTTTCTCTTGTCTATGTGTAACAAGTCAAATCTATCTCAATGTTAATCTCCACTGTAACGTAACACATGTAAATTGATCAGATCCGTGGTAGGGTTATACATGTGCACAGTTTAGCGTAAATTTCCCTTGGAAGTACCAATGATTTACAGTGCCTTGCAAAAGTATTCATCCCCCTCTGCGTTTTTCCTATTTTGTTGCATTACAACCTGTAATTTAAATGGATTTTTATTTGGATTTCATGTAATGGACTTACACAAAATAGTCCAAATTGGTGAAGTGAAATAAAAATAATAACTTGTTTCAGAAAATTCGAAATATATAAATAACGGATAAGTGGTGCATGCATATGTATTCACCCCATTTGCTATGAAGCCCCTAAATAAGATCTGGTACAACCAATTACCTTCAGAAGTCACATAATTAGTTAAATAAAGTCCACCTGTGTGCAAGTGTCACATGATCTGTCACATGATCTCAGTAAATATACACCTGTTCTGAAAGGCCCCAGAGTCTGCAACACCACTAAGCAAGGGGCACCACCAAGCAAGCGGCACCATGAAGACTAAGGAGCTCTCCAAACAGGTCAGGGACAAAGTTGTGGAGAAGTACAGATCAGGGTTGGGTTATAATAAAAAAATATCTGAAACTTTGAACATCCCACGGAGCACCATTTAAATCCATTATTAAAAAAGGGAAAGAATATGGCACCACAACAAACCTGCCAAGAGAGGGCCGCCCACCAAAACTCATGGTCCAGGCAAGGAGGGCATTAATCAGAGAGGCAACAAAGAGACCAAAGATAACCCTGAAGGAGCTGCAAAGCTCCACAGCGGAGATTGGAGTATCTGTCCATAGGACCACTTTAAGCCGTACATTCCACAGAGCTGGGCTTTACGGAAGAGTGGCCAGCAAAAATACATTGCTTAAAGAAAATAATAATCAAACATGTTTGGTGTTCGCCAAAAGCCATGTGGGAGACTTCCCAAACATATGGAAGAAGGTACTCTGGTCAGATGAGACTAAAATTGAGCTTTTTGGCCATCAAGGAAAACGCCATGTCTGGCGCAAACCCAACACCTCTCATCACCCCAAGAACACCATTCCCACAGTGCATCATGCTTTTGGGATGTTTTTTTCGGCAGGGACTGGGAAACTGGTCAGAATTGAAGGAATGATGGATGCCGCTAAATACAGGGAAATTCTTGAGGGAAACATGTTTCAGTCTTCCAGAGATTTGAGACTGGAACGGAGGTTCACCTTCCAGCAGGACAATGACCCTAAGCATACTGCTAAAGCAACACTCGAGTGGTTTAAGGGGAAACATTTAAATGTATTGGAATGGCCTAGTCAAAGGCCAGACCTCAATCCAATTGAGAATCTGTGGTATGACTTAAAGATTGCTGTACACCAGCGGAACCCATCCAACTTGAAGAAGCTAGAGCAGTTTTGCCTTGAAGAATGGGCAAAAATCCCAGTGGCTAGATGTGCCAAGCTCATAGATACATACCCCAAGAGACTTGCAGCTGCAATTGCTGCCAAAGGTGGCTCTACAAAGTATTGACTTTGGGGGGGTGAATAGTTATGCAGGCTCAAGTTTTCTGTTTTTTTGTCTTATTTCTTGTTTGTTTCACAATAAAAAATATTTGGTATCTTCAAAGTGGTAGGCATGTTGTGTAAATCAAATGATACAACCCCCCCCCCAAAAAAAAAAATCAATTTTAATTCCAGGTTGTAAGGCAACAAAATAGGAAAAATTCCAAGGGGGGTGAAAACTTTCGCAAGCCACTGTATATATTAGATTACTAACAGGGGACTCTGTTTCGAAGCCGACGTGCCTCGATCTTGGCCCCCACCAGTGTAAAAATAGTTTGGACGCTGTAGAATTTGTTTTTGCCACGTTTATTCTATTACAGACACATTAATGCATACTTTTAAAATAGGGTTAGAAAGTTCTAATTTTACAGTCCGCGCTACAACAAAAATACTTAAATACATGTAATTTTGTCCTTGAAACATTTAACTGAAATACTGTAGAATTCCATTCATTCTTAAGGAGGACTGCTCCTACTGGGGAGTGCCAATACTGTGGCTTCAAAGCCTCTCAATGGCCAATACATAGCATCAGCAATCCAGGGTTTATACAGTTTACATCATTCGGCAGTACATACACTATATATACAAAAGTATGTGGACGCCCCTTCAAATTAGTGGATTCAGCTATTTCAGCCACGCCCGTTGCTGCCAGGTGTATAAAATCAAGCACACAGCCCTGCAATCTCCATAGACAAACATTGGCAGTAGAATGGTTTTACTGAAGAGCTCAGTGACTTTCAACGTGGCACCTTTCCTACAAGTCAAATTTCTGCCCTGCTAGAGCTGCACCGGTCAATTGTAAGTGCTGTTATTGTGAAGTGGAAATGTCAGCCGCGAAGTGGTAGGCCAGACAAGCTCACAGAAAGGACCGTCCAGTGCTGAAGCGCGTAGGGCGTATAACTTGTCTGTCCTTGGTTGCAACACTCACAACCGAGTTCCAAACTGCCTCTGGAAGTAACGTCAACACAATAACTGTTCACCGGGAACTTCATGAAATGGGTTTCCATGGCTGAGCAGATGCACACAAGCCTAAGATCACAATGTGCAATGCCAAGCGTCGGCTGGAGTGGTGTAAAGCTCAACGCAATTGGACTCTTGAGCAGTGGAAACACGTTCTCTGGAGTGATGAAACACGCTTCACCATCTGACAGTCTGATGGGCGAATCTGGGTTTGGCGAATGCCAGGAGAATGCTACCTGCCTGAATGCATAGTGCCAACTGTAAAGTTTGGTGGAGGAGGAATAATGGTCTGGGGCTGTTTTTCATGGTTCGGGCTAGGCCCCTTAGTTCCAGTGAAGGGAAATCTTAACGCTACAGCATACAATGACATCCTAGACAATTCTGTGCTTCCAACTTTGTGGCAACAGTTTGGGGAAGGCCCTTTCCTGTGTTAGCCCCCGTTCACAAAGTGACGTCCATACAGAAATGGTTTGTCGAGATCAGTGTGGAAGAACTTGACTGGCCTGCACAGAGCCCTGACCTCAATTCATCTAACACCTTTGGGATGAATTGGAACGCCGACTGCGAGCCAGGCTTAAACGCCCAACATCAGTGCCCGACCTCACTAATGCTATTGTGACTGAATGGAAGCAAGTCCCCACAGCAATGTTCCAACATCTAGTGGAAAGCCTTCCCAGAAGAGTGGAGGCTTTTATAGCAGCAAAGGGGGGGGGGGACCAACTCCATATTAATGCCCATGATTTTGGAATGAGATGTTCGACGAGCAGGTGTCCACATACTTTTGGTCATGTAGTGTATTTTATTGTTTTATTTTTCATTCATGTTGAACAAATGTTACAAATGTTCTTACACACATGAGTAACTGGCAATATAATGGAAACGCTTGAGTTAATGAAGGCTACAAAGTATATTGAATCAGTATCAGGTGTGGTTCCTGAGTTAAATAAGCAATGAACATCCCATCATGCTTAGGGTCTGGTCATAATTGTTTGCTACCATGGCAATGATCTGACCATGACAATGTCCCCCATCCACAGGGCACGAGTGGTCACTGAATGGTTTGATGAGCACGAAAACGATGTTAACCATATGCCACGGACGTCTCAGTCACCAGATCTCAACCCAATTGAACACTTATGATAGATTCCGGAGCGACGCCTGAGACCGCGTTTTCCAGCACCATCAACAAAACACCAAATTATCAAATCTATTGTGAAAGATTGGTGTCTCATCCCTCCAATAGAGATCCAGACACTTGGAGAATCTACGCCAAGGCGCATTTAAACTGTTCTTCTGACTCGTGGTGGCCCAACGCCCTATTAAGACATGTTACGTTGGTGTTTCCTTTATTTTGGCAGTTACATGTATTTGTGTTCTCTCAAAGAAATAGCCCAAGCTTGTTTTTTTGGCCATTAGAATATCTATATTGTGACCACTCACTAGGTGGGGCTAAAAGGCAACAAACTAATAGTACAAGCCGTCTATTTATTGCAACCACGTCTCTTGGGAGGTCAAACATAGTGGGACGTAACGATTTATACTGAACAAAAATATAAACGCAACATGCAACAATTTCAAAGATTTTACTGAGTTACAGTTCATATAAAGGAATCAGTCAATTGAAATCAATTCATTAGGCCCTAATCTGTGATTTTCACATGACTGGGAATACAGATATGCATCTGTTGGTCACAGACACCTTTAAAAAAAAATGGGCCTCACAATGGTCTTCGGGATCTCATCACGGTATCTCTGTGCATTTAAATTGCCATCGATAAAAAGCAATTGTGTTCGTCGTCCATAGCTTATGCCCACCTGCCACCATGGGGCATTCTGTTCACAATGTTGACATCAGCAAACCGCTCTCCCACACCACACTATACATGTGGTCTGCGGTTGTGAGGCCGGTTGGACGTACTGCCAAATTCTCAAAAATGACGGCTTATGGTAGAAAACATTCAATTCTCTGGCAACAGCTCTGGTGGACATTCCTGCAGTCAGCATGCCAATTGTGCGCTCCCTCAAAACTTGAGACATCTGTGGCATTGTGTTGTGTGACAAAACTGTGCATTTTAAAGTGGCCTTTTAATTGTCCCCAGAACAAGGTGCACCTGTGTAATGATCATGCTGTTTAATCAGCTTCTTGATATGCCACACCTGTCAGGTGGATGGATTATCTTGGCAAAGGAGAAATGCTCACTAACAGGGATGTAAACAAATTTGTGCACAAAATCTGATAGAAATACGCTTTTTGTGCATATGGAAAATATCTGGGATCTTTTATTTCAGCTAATGAAACATGGGACCAACACTTTACTTGTTGTGTTTATATTTTTGTTCAGTGTATTTAAGAGCAAATTCCTGCTGAGGTTTTCTGCTTGCTGCCGGTCTGATCTCCTCAGTCTGTGATAAAGACAAAAATAAGAATGGTTTCATGAGATAAGAAATAGATGAATATTATAATATGCATATGAACTATGGGCCTACGGTCAACACTGAGGTTTGAGGTAAAGAATTCACGACATAACTTCAATAGTGTATCTTTATGTCACCCTCAAGTCCACGTGAGTAGTGACATAGACAAACTCTCACTGAAACTTTGAATTCGAGTTGATCTCTCCCAGCGTTCCATGTTCTGAGTTCCACTGTGAACTCTTTGACATTGGCTCTCATTGAGGGGATTAGTTGATTCTAAATCCAAAGTCTATTTGTTGAAAGAACATTCCAACTCTTTTCACCATCTATATTCACCAGGTCTTCCCAGGCCAAGCCTCGGTCCTGATAGCTACAATAATAGACCGTTGGACCATGGGGACGACAGGCACGTCCTCAACGCAGCAGTCACTTTTTACATAACGTTTAATTAGGACTGAAAGTCATTAAAAAATGACTGCCTGCGTTTTGGATTATGACCTTATCTGCAGCTATTAAAAAGATACCCATTCCAACTCATATTTGAGCACATCAGGAAAAGGGTTTAAGCTTGTGGCCCAAATAGCACCTTAGTCCCTACAATGCGCCTTACTTTTGACCAGAGCCCTATGGGCCCCAGTCAAAAGCAGTGCACTAAAAAAATTTACCATTTGGGACGTAAACTTTATTTAAAATAGTGTTCTAGGAGAACAATAATGGATGTCTGATTATCTCCTGAATCAGTGGCCCCGCCCTTCTCTCGCTCTCCTCCCCAGTTACTCCCTCCTTCCTTTCTTCTCTCCATCCTCCCATCCAGAGGAGATGACAGGAAGGAAGCCTCCCATCCAGAGGAGATGACAGGAAGGAAGCCTCCCATCCAGAGGAGATGACAGGAAGGAAGCCTCCCATCCAGGGGAGATGACAGGAAGGAAGCCTCCCATCCAGGGGAGATGACAGGAAGGAAGCCTCCCATCCAGGGGAGATGACAGGAAGGAAGCCTCCCATCCAGGGGAGATGACAGGAAGGAAGCCTCCCATCCAGAGGAGATGACAGGAAGGAAGCCTCCCATCCAGAGGAGATGACAGGAGGGAAGCCTCCCATCCAGAGGAGATGACAGGAAGGAAGCCTCCCATCCAGGGGAGATGACAGGAGGGAAGCCTCCCATCCAGAGGAGATGACAGGAAGGAAGCCTCCCATCCAGGGGAGATGACAGGAAGGAAGCCTCCCATCCAGGGGAGATGACAGGAAGGAAGCCTCCCATCCAGGGGAGATGACAGGAAGGAAGCCTCCCATCCAGGGGAGATGACAGGAAGGAAGCCTCCCATCCAGGGGAGATGACAGGGAGGAAGCCTCCCATCCAGGGGTATACTTCTGAGGTGGTCACGGTTGTTTTATACGGGTATCCTGGATTTATTTGGCGTGGGCTACGGGCAAACAGTAGCCTGTGTTGAGTTTGGTTAATAATCTGAGAATTCGTAAACTCGATCCTCCGTCTGGACGATTGTTCAATTATGATCTAGCAAGGTCATTACAGTATGTATGGGCAAAGCAGTGTCATCTTGTGCAAAGCAAAAATAAACTAGTTAAAATGCATATGTCCTAGGTTATCTCGGAAGTCAGAACCAAATGTCACCTACTCTAGCTAGCTATGCGATTTGACGTTTATGTTATCACTCTCACCAGAGAGAGGAGAGACTATCCGGAATGTACAGTATGCCTACTATATGTGGAATTATAATTTAATTTATTCAGTGTGTTATTTAATGGTGTATTTTATCACCTCTGGATCATAGTGTAGGTTCTATAGATATACAGTGGGGGAAAAAAGTATTTAGTCAGCCACCAATTGTGCATGTTCTCCCACTTAAAAAGATGAGAGAGGCCTGTAATTTTCATCATAGGTACACGTCAACTATGACAGACAAAATGAGATTTTTTTTCTCCAGAAAATCACATTGTAGGATTTTTTTATGAATTTATTTGCAAATTATGGTGGAAAATAAGTATTTGGTCAATAACAAAAGTTTCTCAATACTTTGTTATATACCCTTTGTTGGCAATGACACAGGTCAAACGTTTTCTGTAAGTCTTCACAAGGTTTTCACACACTGTTGCTGGTATTTTGGCCCATTCCTCCATGCAGATCTCCTCTAGCGCAGTGATGTTTTGGGGCTGTCGCTGGGCAACACGGACTTTCAACTCCCTCCAAAGATTATCTATGGGGTTGAGATCTGGAGACTGGCTAGGCCACTCCAGGACCTTGAAATGCTTCTTACGAAGCCACTCCTTCGTTGCCCGGGCGGTGTGTTTGGGATCATTGTCATGCTGAAAGACCCAGTCACGTTTCATCTTCAATGCCCTTGCTGATGGAAGGAGGTTTTCACTCAAAATCTCACGATACATGGCCCCATTCATTCTTTCCTTTACACGGATCAGTCGTCCTGGTCCCTTTGCAGAAAAACAGCCCCAAAGCATGATGTTTCCACCCCCATGCTTCACAGTAGGTATGGTGTTCTTTGGATGCAACTCAGCATTCTTTGTC
>NC_139999.1:6289028-6379028 GCF_964263955.1 Coregonus lavaretus | reverse complement strand
AGAGATAGGTGATCTGGGGTGGCTGTAGAAAGATATAGCTGATCTGGGTGGCTGTATAAAGATATAGCTGATCTGGGGTGGCTGTAGAAAGATATAGATGATATGGGGTGTCTGTAGAAAGATACAGCTGATCTGGGGTGGCTGTAGAAAGAGAAAGCTGATCTGGGGTGGCTGTAAAAAGAGATAGGTGATCTGGGGTGGCTGTAGAAAGATATAGCTGATCTGGGGTGGCTGTAGAAAGATATAGCTGATCTGGGGTGGCTGTAGAAAGATATAGCTGATCTGGGGTGGCTGTAGAAAGAGATAGCTGATCTGGGGTGGCTGTAGAAAGATATAGATGATCTGGGGTGGCTGTAGAAAGATATAGCTGATCTGGGGTGGCTGTAGAAAGATATAGGTGATCTGGGGTGGCTGTAGAAAGATATAGATGATCTGGGTGGCTGTAGAAAGATATAGCTGATCTGGGGTGGCTGTAGAAAGATATAGATGATATGGGGTGGCTGTAGAAAGATATAGCTGATCTGGGGTGGCTGTAGAAAGATATAGCTGATCTGGGGTGGCTGTAGAAAGAGAAAGCTGATCTGGGGTGGCTGTAGAAAGATATAGCTGATCTGGGGTGGCTGTAGAAAGATATAGTTGATCTGGGGTGGCTGTAGAAAGATATAGCTGATCTGGGGTGGCTGTAGAAAGATATAGATGATCTGGGGTGGCTGTAGAAAGATATAGCTTATCTGGGGTGGCTGTAGAAAGATATAGATGATCTGGGGTGGCTGTAGAAAGATATAGCTGATCTGGGGTGGCTGTAGAAAGATATAGCTGATCTGGGGTGGCTGTAGAAAGATATAGATGATCTGGGGTGGCTGTAGAAAGATATAGATGATCTGGGGTGGCTGTAGAAAGATATAGATGATATGGGGTGGCTGTAGAAAGATATAGCTGATCTGGGGTGGCTGTAGAAAGAGAAAGCTGATCTGGGGTGGCTGTAGAAAGATATAGATGATCTGGGGTGGCTGTAGAAAGATATAGCTGATCTGGGGTGGCTGTAGAAAGAGATAGCTGATCTGGGGTGGCTGTAGAAAGATATAGATGATCTGGGGTGGCTGTAGAAAGATATAGCTGATCTGGGGTGGCTGTAGAAAGATATAGATGATCTGGGGTGGCTGTAGAAAGATATAGATGATCTGGGGTGGCTGTAGAAAGATATAGCTGATCTGGGGTGGCTGTAGAAAGAGAAAGCTGATCTGGGGTGGCTGTAGAAAGATATAGATGATCTGGGGTGGCTGTAGAAAGATATAGCTGATCTGGGGTGGCTGTAGAAAGAGAAAGCTGATCTGGGGTGGCTGTAAAAAGAGATAGGTGATCTGGGGTGGCTGTAGAAAGATATAGATGATCTGGGGTGGCTGTAGAAAGATATAGCTGATCTGGGGTGGCTGTAGAAAGATATAGCTGATCTGGGGTGGCTGTAGAAAGATATAGCTGATCTGGGGTGGCTGTAGAAAGAGAAAGCTGATCTGGGGTGGCTGTAAAAAGAGATAGATGATCTGGGGTGGCTGTAGAAAGATATAGCTGATCTGGGGTGGCTGTAGAAAGATATAGCTGATCTGGGGTGGCTGTAGAAAGAGAAAGCTGATCTGGGGTGGCTGTAGAACGATATAGCTGATCTGGGGTGGCTGTAGAACGATATAGCTGATCTGGGGTGGCTATAGAAAGAGAAAGCTGATCTGGGGTGGCTGTAAAAAGATATAGATGATGTGGGGTGACTGTGAGTGGCTCATTGATCCTGTGGAAGTACTTTCCATCCATCTCTGTCTCCCAGCCTCTTAGCATGTGTCTGTGTGTCTATATGTGTAAAACACACACACACACACACACACACACACACACACACACACACACACACACACACACACACACACACACACAGGAGAGGTAATTTAAATAATAATAACTCAACATCTGCCAAACAATATGGCAATTAATAGTATCGTTCTTAACACAGTGATGCAGATTTCTACCTGCCGAGTTGTCAAGAGATAATTACTACCTTAGGAGAAGGAGGAAGAGGAAGTGCTTTAAACATCGATATCAAGTGGCCACTGAAAGAGAAAGAGTTGTTGAGGACTAGTAATCCCAATTGATCACAGTTACAATCATATTTGTTAAGCAACTCATTACTTAAACCGTTAGACCCGAAACATAGACCATCTGGGCTGTTTCTTGGACACAGATTAAGCTTGGTCCTAGACTAAAAAGCACTTTCAACTGAGATTCTCCATCGATAAAGCTTTTAAGTCAAGGATATAGCTTTGGAGACCAGCCCTAACTACAGTGGCTTGCCAAAGTATTCACCTCCCTTGGAGTTTTTGCTATTTTGTTGCCTTACAACCTGGAATTAAAAATTGATATTTTGGGGGGTTTGCATCATTTGATTTACACAACATGCCTACCACTTTGAAGATGCAAAATCATTTTTTGTGTGAAACAAACAAGAAATAAGACAAAAAAACTGAAAACTTGAGCGTGCATAACTATTCACCCCCCCCCCCCCAAAGTCAATACTTTGTAGAGCCACCTTTTGCAGCAATTACAGCTGCAAGTCTCTTGGGGTATGTCTTTATAAGCTTGGCACATCTAGCCACTGGGATTTTTTCCCATTCTTCCAGGCAAAACTGCTCCAGCTCCTTCAAGTTGAATGGGTTCCGCTGGTGTACAGCAATCTTTAAGTCATATCACAGATTCTCAATTGGATTGAGGTCTGGGCTTTCACTAGACCATTCCAAGACATTTAAATGTTTTCCCTTAAACCACTCGAGTGTTGCTTTAGCAGTATGCTTAGGGTCGTTGTCCTGCTGGAAGGTGAACCCAGTCTCAAATCTCTGGAAGACTGAAACAGGTTTCCCTCAAGAATTTCCCTGTATTTAGCGCCATCCATCATTCCTTCAATTCTGACCAGTTTCCCAGTCCCTGCCGATGAAAAACATCCCCACAGCATGATGCTGCCACCACCATGCTTCACTGTGGGGATGGTGTTCTCGGGGTGATGAGAGGTGTTGGGTTTGCGCCATACATAACGTTTTCCTTGATGGCCAAAAAGCTCAATTTTAGTCTCATCTGACCAGAGTACCTTCTTCCATATGTTTGGGGAGTCTCCCACATGGCTTTTGGTGAACACCAAACGTGGCCACTCTTCCATAAAGCCCAGCTCTGTGGAGTGTACAGCTTAAAGTGGTCCTATGGACAGATACTCCAATCTCTGCTGTGGAGCTTTGCTGCTCCTTCAGAGTTATCTTTGGTCTCTTTGTTGCCTCTCTGATTAATGCCCTCCTTGCCTGGTCTGTGAGTTTTGGTGGGCGGCCCTCTCTTGGCAGGTTTGTTGTGGTGCCATATTCTTTCCCTTTTTTAATAATGGATTTAATGGTGCTCCGTGGGATGTTCAAAGTTTCAGATATTTTTTTATAACCCAACCCTGATCTGTACTTCTCCACAACTTTGTCCCTGACCTGTTTGGAGAGCTCCTAGGTCTTCATGGTGCCGCTTGCTTGGTGGTGCCCCTTGCTTAGTAGTGTTGCAGACCCTGGGGCCTTTCAGAACAGGTGTATATATACTGAGATCATGTGACGGATCACGTGACACTTGCACACAGGTGGACTTTATTTAACTAATTATGTGACTTCTGAAGATAATTGGTTGCACCAGATCTTATTTAGGGGCTTCATAGCAACGGGGGTGAATACATATGCACTCACCACTTATCAGTTTTTTTTTTTTTTTGCATTTCACTTCATCAATTTGGACTATTTTGTGTGTGTCCATTACATGAAATCCAAATAAAATCAGTTTAAATGACAGGTTATAATGCAACAAAATAGGAAAAATGCCAAGGGGGATGAATACTTTTGCAAGGCACTGTAGTTACGAACCACTAAACGGGTATAGGAAATTAGAAAGCCAAAGGCAGAAAAATATGCATTTCCCCAAGGCCTACAGTCCTGATATTAGATACTACCAGGTAGACCATGTATGGTTGATTGTCAGTACAAAGGTAGGTTGGAAACAGTCACAAATCCATATCCCATACATGCAGCTGTATAGAATTACCACTCTCATTGAAGTTGTTGCAAGGACATTGCTACACAGGGACAGTGGGAAAGAGAGAGAGAGAGAGAGAGAGAGAGAGAGAGAGAGAGAGAGAGAGAGAGAGAGAGAGAGAGAGAGAGAGAGGGTGAGAGAGAGAGAGAGAGAGAGAGAGAGAGAGAGAGAGAGAGAGAGAGAGAGAGAGAGAGAGAGAGAGAGAGAGAGAGAGACGTATCAAATATAGTCGTTTTATTGTAGTTGAACGGAAGTCATTAATATTAATTCCTCTGTTTCCAATGTTTTCCACTGACTCTTTAAAGAAAAGGCTGAAATTTCAGATGGGCTTTTTAATTATCATAATTTTCACAATTTCACGCTATTATTCCAACCTCAAATTGTGGAAATATATATAAAACACAGGAAAATCGCATTTTTGACTGCACAATATTATAACTGTCATTAAACAATCTAAAGAGTTACCTTAACTAACACTTTTAGTTAAGAAAGCCCAACACCAGTAGAGGAGCATTCAGCACGAGAGGGAGAGACACAGACACAACACATTACACAATACACACAAACACGGACACAATACACCATACACACCACAATACAATACACAATACACAACACAACACAACACACACCACAACACAATACACAATACACACAAACACGGACACAATACACAATACACACAAACACGGACACAATACACATTACACCATACACACAAACACGGACACAATACACAATACACACAAACACGGACACAATACACAATACACACAAACACGGACACAATACACAATACACACAAACACGGACACAATACACCATACACACAAACACGGACACAATACACAATACACACAAACACGGACACAATACACAATACACACAAACACGGACACAATACACAATACACACAAACACGGACACAATACACAATACACACCACAACACATTACACAATACACACAAACACGGACACAATACACAATACACACAAACACAACACCATACACAATACACAATACACAATACACACAAACACGGACACAATACACAATACACACAAACACGGACACAATACACACAAACACGGACACAATACACAATACACACCACAACACATTACACAATACACACAAACACGGACACAATACACAATACACACAAACACAACACCATACACAATACACAATACACAATACACACAAACACGGACACAATACACCATACACACCCCAATACAATACACAATACACAACACAACACACAACACAACACAATACACAACACAACACACAACACAATACACACCACACGGACACAACACAATACACAATACACACAAACACGGACACAATACACCATACACACCACAATACAATACACGATACACAACACAACACACAACACAACACAATACACAACACAACACACAACACAATACACACCACACGGACACAACACAAAACACAATACATAATTATCTTTATGACCAGGTCTCTGCTGCTGTAATTCCCTTTAGGACCAGGTCCCTGCTGTAATTCCCTTCATGACCAGGTCTCTGCTGTAATTCCCTTTAGGACCAGGTCTCTGCTGCTGTAAATCCCTTTAGGACCAGGTCCCTGCTGTAATTCCCTTCATGACCAGCTCCCTGCTCTAATTCCCTTCATGACCAGGTCCCTGCTGTAATTCCCTTCATGACCAAATCCCTGCTGTAATTCCCTTCATGACCAGGTCTCTGCTGTAAATCCCTTTAGGACCAGGTCCCTGCTGTAATTCCCTTCATGACCAGGTCCCTGCTGTAATTCCCTTCATGACCAGGTCCCTGCTGTAATTCCCTTCATGACCAGGTCCCTGCTGTAATTCCCTTTAGGACCAGGTCCCTGCTGTAATTCCCTTCATGACCAGGTCCCTGCTGTAATTCCCTTCATGACCAGGTCTCTGCTGTAATTCCCTTCATGACCAGGTCCCTGCTGCTGTAATTCCCTTTAGGATCAGGTCCCTGCTGTAATTCCCTTCATGACCAGCTCCCTGCTGTAATTCCCTTCATGACCAGGTCCCTGCTGTAATTCCCTTTAGGACCAGGTCTCTGCTGCTGTAATTCCCTTCATGACCAGGTCCCTGCTGTAATTCCCTTTAGGACCAGGTCTCTGCTGCTGTAATTCCCTTCATGACCAGGTCTCTGGTGTAATTCTTTTTAGGACCAGGTCCCTGCTGTAATTCACTTTAGGACCAGGTCCCTGCTGTAATTCCCTTCATGACCAGGTCCCTGCTGTAATTCCCTTTAGGACCAGGTCTCTGCTGCTGTAATTCCCTTCATGACCAGGTCCCTGCTGTAATTCCCTTTGGTCCAGGTCTCTGCTGCTGTAATTCCCTTTAGGACCAGGTCCCTGCTGTAATACCCTTTAGGACCAGGTCCTTGCTGTAATTCCCTTCATGACCAGGTCCCTGCTGTAATTCCCTTAATGACCAGGTCCCTGCTGTAATTCCCTTCATGACCATGTCCCTGCTGTAATTCCCTTCATGACCAGGTCCCTGCTGTAATTCCCTTAATGACCAGGTCTCTGCTTTAATTCCTTTTAGGACCAGGTCCCTGCTGTAATTCCCTTCATGACCAGGTCCCTGCTGTAATTCCCTTCATGACCATGTCCCTGCTGTAATTCCCTTTAGGACCAGGTCTCTGCTGCTGTAATTCCCTTTAGCACCAGCTCCTTGCTGTAATTCCCTTCATGACCAGGTCCCTGCTCTAATTCCCTTCATGACCAGGTCCCTGCTGTAATTCCCTTTAGGACCAGGTCCCTGCTGTAATTCCCTTCATGACCATGTCCCTGCTGTAATTCCCTTTAGGACCAGGTCTCTGCTGCTGTAATTCCCTTTAGGACCAGCTCCTTGCTGTAATTCCCTTCATGACCAGGTCCCTGCTGTAATTCCCTTTAGGACCAGCTCCTTGCTGTAATTCCCTTCATGACCAGGTCTCTGCTGTAATTCCTTTTAGGACCAGGTCCCTGCTGTAATTCCCTTCATGACCAGGTCCCTGCTGTAATTCCCTTCATGACCAGGTCTCTGCTGTAATTCCCTTCATGACCAAGTCCCTGCTGTAATTCCCTTCATGACCAGGTCCCTGCTGTAATTCCCTTCATGACCAGGTCCCTGCTGTAATTCCCTTCATGACCAGGTCTCTGCTGTAATTCCCTTTAGGACCAGGTCCCTGCTGTAATTCCCTTCATGACCAGCTCCCTGCTGTAATTCCCTTCATGATCAGGTCCCTGCTGCTGTAATTCCCTTCATGACCACGTCCCTGCTGTAATTCCCTTCATGACCAGGTCCCTGCTGTAATTCCCTTCATGACCAGGTCCCTGCTGTAATTCCCTTCATGACCAGGTCTCTGCTGTAATTCCCTTCATGACCAGGTCCCTGCTGTAATTCCCTTCATGACCAGGTCCCTGCTGTAATTCCCTTCATGACCAGGTCCCTGCTGTAATTCCCTTCATGACCAGGTCTCTGCTGTAATTCCCTTTAGGACCAGGTCCCTGCTGTAATTCCCTTCATGACCAGCTCCCTGCTGTAATTCCCTTCATGACCAGGTCCCTGCTGCTGTAATTCCCTTCATGACCACGTCCCTGCTGTAATTCCCTTCATGACCAGGTCCCTGCTGTAATTCCCTTCATGACCAGGTCCCTGCTGTAATTCCCTTCATGACCAGGTCTCTGCTGTAATTCCCTTCATGACCAGGTCCCTGCTGTAATTCCCTTCATGACCAGCTCCCTGCTGTAATTCCCTTCACGACCAGGTCCCTGCTGCTGTAATTCCCCTCATGACCACGTCCCTGCTGTAATTCCCTTCATGACCAGCTCCCTGCTGTAATTCCCTTCATGACCAGGTCCCTGCTGCTGTAATTCCCTTTAGGACCAGGTCCCTGCTGTAATTCCCCTCATGACCAGGTCCCTGCTGTAATTCCCTTCATGACCAGCTCCCTGCTGTAATTCCCTTCAGGACCAGGTCTCTGCTGCTGTAATTCCCTTCATGACCAGGTCCCTGCTGTAATTCCCTTCATGACCAGCTCCCTGCTGTAATTCCCTTCACGACCAGGTCCCTGCTGCTGTAATTCCCTTCATGACCATGTCCCTGCTGTAATTCCCTTCAGGACCAGGTCCCTGCTGTAATTCCCTTCATGACCAGGTCCCTGCTGTAATTCCCTTCATGACCAGGTCCCTGCTGCTGTAATTCCCTTTAGGACCAGGTCCCTGCTGTAATTCCCCTCATGACCAGGTCCCTGCTGTAATTCCCTTCATGACCAGGTCCCTGCTGTAATTCCCTTCATGACCAGGTCCCTGCTGTAATTCCCGTCACGACCAGGTCCCTGCTGCTGTAATTCCCTTTAGGACCAGGTCCCTGCTGTAATTCCCCTCATGACCAGGTCCCTGCTGTAATTCCCTTCATGACCAGGTCCCTGCTGTAATTCCCTTCACGACCAGGTCCCTGCTGCTGTAATTCCCTTTAGGACCAGGTCCCTGCTGTAATTCCCCTCATGACCAGGTCCCTGCTGCTGTAATTCCCTTCATGACCAGGTCCCTGCTGTAATTCCCTTCATGACCAGGTCTCTGCTGTAATTCCCTTCATGACCAGGTCTCTGCTGTAATTCCCTTCATGACCAGGTCCCTGCTGTAATTCCCTTCATGACCAGGTCTCTGCTGTAATTCCCTTCATGACCAGGTCTCTGCTGTAATTCCCTTCATGACCAGGTCTCTGCTGTAATTCCCTTCATGACCAGGTCTCTGCTGTAATTCCCTTCATGACCAGGTCCCTGCTGCTGTAATTCCCTTCATGACCAGGTCTCTGCTGTAATTCCCTTCATGACCAGGTCCCTACTGTAATTCCCTTTAGGACCAGGTCTCTGCTGCTGTAACTCCCTGTATGACATATAGCTGTAAGGCATAGTAGACGTTGCTGCAGAGTATTTGCAGCATGATTTGCATGATCATCTTTTTCACCACAGAGCAGAGGTGTGATAAAGGCTAAAGGTCATAAAGAGGGAGACATTAACCAGTCAAACTGTTTTAGAGGAATTGAGGTGTGCTAATGGGGACGGCAGGTGACCTCGTGGTTAGAGTCCCAGCTGAAAACCAGAGTCAGTGGCATCATCCTAGATACCCTCACCCTTCCTTCGTGCCCTTGAGTAAGGCACTTATCCCTATCTGTAAGTCGCTCTGGATAAGAGCGTCTGCTAAATGACGTAAATGTATTGTAAATGTTAACCCCCTACAGTATCATTACATTCTACAATTGTTCCAGGGGAACTGTACTGCGCCTGACCCATTGCTTCCATCTGCTCGGTGTGAGTGAGTGTCTCAGGGGGGTTGCGTTGTGAGCATAAAGGCAAATTCCGTTCTCTGTCAGTTAATGGACAATAAAGTACATCTTATCTTATACAGGATGAGAAATAAAAGAAACCAAATTCTGCTTAGTTTGTCAGACTTATCTAGGCACTTGTGTAGTTCTGTGGAAACTGGATAAATAAAAGCAATATGGCAGAAATTCTACCTACAGTAGACTATTGAGGGTGTAGCGAAATGCTTGTGTTTCTAGCTCCAACAGTGCAGTAGTATCTAACAATTCACAACAATACACACAAATCTAAAAGTAGAATTTTTTTATTAAGAAATATAGAAATATTAGGACGGGTATAGGGTCTAGGCCCAGGGGTTGTTTCTGGACAGGGCCTAAGAATGTCTTTGAATGTCAATTCTTTCAGATATAAGTACCTACTGGATAAAAGCGTCTGCTAATGGCATATTATTATATTATAAGTAACTACTCTACATGGGTATGGCCTACGTCTAGGGGTAGTTTCTGGACAAAGCCTAAGGATGTCCTCCAATGTCAAAGTGTTGCTTCCTTCCTCCATCCACCATCATCCAATCTTTCCTTCCAGCGTATCCATGGGGAACCTTGTAGGAGATAATAGTCCATCTGTCCAGATATATGGGCATGCCAACCCTCTGACAATATGTGTGTGTGTGTGTGTGTGGGTGTGGGTGTGTGTGTGTGTGGGTGTGTGTGTGTGTGTGTGTGGTGTGTGTGTGTGTGTGTGGGTGGGTGTGTGTGTGTGAAGATAACAGTTGTTTGGAAGCAGGTATAGGCTCCACAGTTAAATCAATGGGAGGGTTAGTGGGGACAGCTTAACAGCTTAGCAACAACATGAGGTCAAGGGCCACGTTGAGCTCCTGAAGCCTGTAGAGAGAGGTGCTACCTGGCGGTAGAGAGAGTTGACAAGCAGTGGGGGCCCAGAGTCTGTCTATTCATCTCTCTGCCAGGCCCTTGGGAATTGGCACACCAGAGCCTTTTCTCTCTCTCACTCTTTCTCCCTCTCTCTCTCTCTCTCTCTCTCTCCCTCCCTTTCTCTCTCTCTCTCCCTCCCTTTCTCTCTCTGTCTCTCTCTCTCTCCCTCCCTTTCTCTCTCTGTCTCTTTCTCCCTCCCCCCTCTTTCGCTCTGACTAGTGTAAGAGGCCAATCGGCATGCATGTCTTGGCAGACCCAGATTCCACAGCCAAACCTATTCCAGTGCCCAATGCCATGCAAGTCTGCCAGTCTCTGGCTTCACACTGTCATCCCAATGAAATATTAAACCGTGTTCTGCTCGCCATGCCAGGCACCAGCAACATAACGGATAAACAGCTATACTCCATAACAGGGTCAAAGGTCTCTAGCCACCTGAAGACTAACTACAGAGATACTGGACTAGTAGTGAAGGCCCAGAGTCTGAAGACTAACTACAGAGATACTGGACTAGTAGTGAAGGCCCAGAGTCTGAAGACTAAACTACAGAGAGACTGGACTAGTAGTGAAGGCCCAGAGTCTGAAGACTAACTACAGAGATACTGGACTAGTAGTGAAGGCCCAGAGTCTGAAGACTAACTACAGAGATACTGGACTAGTAGTGAAGGCCCAGAGTCTGAAGACTAACTACAGAGATACTGGACTAGTAGTGAAGACCCAGAGTCTCTCTCTCTCTCCACCCCCCCCCCCCCCCCTCCTGGCAGACCCAGCACCCCGAGCCAGCAGGGGCATCTGAGATTCTATCCCCCCCATCATGATATCCCAATACCATCCCATCACTGGCTTCACGCTGTCGTCCCAATGAAATATATAAAACAGTGTTCTTCCAGGCATCAGTAACAGAAGGATAAACAGCTATACTCCACCTGAAGCACCTGAGGCCCTACTAGAGAGAGACTGGATAAGCAGTGAAGGCCTCTTATTGATCTCTCTGCCAGCCATGTTCCTGGAGTTGGCATTTTACACAGCAGAGCCTTCTTTCTCTCACCCCTCTCTCTCTTTCTCCCTCCCTCTTTCACCCCCCCCCCCCCCCCCCCCCCCTTCCCTCTCTCCCCCTCTCTCTCGCTCCGTTTCTCTCTCCCCACCCCTCACTCTCTCCTGTTTCTCTCTTTCTGTCTCTCCCTCTCTTGGCATGCATGTTCTGGCAGACCCAGCTCCCAAAGCCAAAATTATCCCAGTGCCAAATGCCATTCTGCCAGTCTCTGGCTTCACACTGTCATCCCAATGAAATATTAAACAGTGTTCTGCTCGCCATGCCAGGCATCATCAACAGAAGGATAAACAGCAACATCTATACTTTAGAACTAGACCTGACACTTCTCACCTCGCTGAGAATTGCTTGCGTGTCTGTCTTTTAAAAAGCAATATGCAACAATGAGTAGACTGCTTTTGAATGCTGCAATGCATTTGAATGTACTGAATACAGAGACGGTTTTGTTGAATAATATAAAACATATTTTTCTCTGGGTATATATGGTCCTCTGTAGCTCAGCTGGTAGAGCACGGCGCTTGTAACGCCAAGGTAGTGGGTTCGATCCCCGGGACCACCCATACACAAAAATGTATGCACGCATGACTCTAAGTCGCTTTGGATAAAAGCGTCTGCTAAATGGCATATTATTATTATACAAGAGTAGATATTCTATAAGAGGTCTTTATAGATTTATGAATGCATTACTCTGTCTGCAGCCTCTCTTATAGTTAAAAGATACAGCAATCTAATGTGAAGTGCAGAGAGGCATCTTATAGTTACAGCCATCTAATGTGCAGGGCAGAGAGGCATCTTATAGTTGCAGCCATCTAATGTGCAGTGCAGAGAGGCATCTTATAGTTGCAGCACACAGCCTTTACATATTAGTCATTTAGCAGACGCTCTTATCCAGAGCAACGTATAATTAGTGCATTCATCTTAAGATAGTTAGGTGAGACAACAACACAACACAATCGTATCATGTACATTTACCCTCAACAAAGTATTTATCAGGAAAGTCAGTGCTAGTGGGAAAAGATACGTTATTTTTTTTTATTTATTTTTTTTGGGGGTAGGGGGGCGTCGGACGCTCCGTGAGAGTTGTTTAAGATACCCTTCAAAGAGGTAGGGTTTCAGACGTTTTCAAAAGATCAGCAGGGACTCCGCTGTCCTGACTTTAGAGGGCAGCTCATTCCACTATTGGGGTGCCAGGACAGAGAAGAGCTTTGACTGGGCTGAGCCGGAGCTGCCCTCCCGTAGGGGTGGGAGGGCCAAGAGACCAGAGGTGGCGGAACAGAGTTCTCGGGTTGGGATGTAGGGTTTGAGCATAGCCTGAAGCTAGGGAGGTGCAGTTGCCCTTGCTGCTCCGTAGAAAAGCACCAGGGTCTCGAAGATGATGCTAGCTTGGACTGGAGGCCAGTGGAGTGTGCGGAGGAGCGGGGTGACATGGGAGAACTTGGGAAGGTTGAACACCAGGCGGGCTGCTGCGTTCTGGATAAGTTGCAGTGGTTTGATGGCACAAGCTGGGAGCC
This sequence comes from Coregonus lavaretus, assembly GCF_964263955.1. Lineage (NCBI taxonomy): Eukaryota > Metazoa > Chordata > Actinopteri > Salmoniformes > Salmonidae > Coregonus > Coregonus lavaretus. The sequence goes on along the minus strand of NC_139999.1, from coordinate 6,366,101 downwards.
CAGCCAACAGAGAGTTGCAGTAGTCTAGATGGGAGATAACAAGTGCCTGGATTAGGACCTGCGCCACTTCCTGTGTGAGGTAGGGTCGTACTCTACGGATGTTGTAGAGCATGAAGCTGCAGGAGCGAGTCACTGCTTTGATCTTTGCAGAGAACGACAGGGCATTGTCCAGGGTCACGCCAAAGTTCTTTGCACTCTGGGAGGGGGACACCGTGGAGTTGTCAATCGTGATGGAGAGGTCTTGGAGCGGGCAGGCAGGCATTCCCTGGGAGGAAGAGCAGTTCTGTCTTGTCGAGGTTGAGCTTGAGGTGGTGGGCCGACATCCAAGCTGAGATATCTCCCAGGCACTCAGAGATGCATGTCGCCACCTGGATGTCAGAAGGAGGGGAAGGAGAAGAGTAGTTGAGTGTCGTCCTCATAGCAACAATAGGAGAGACCATGTGAGGATATGATGGAGCCAAGTGACTTGATGTACAGAGAGAAGAGGAGAGGGCCTAGAACCAAGCCCTGGGGAACACTAGTAGTGAGAGCACATGGTGCAGACACAGATCCTATCCACGCCACCTGGTAGGAGCAACCTGCCAGGTAGGATGCAATCCAAGAGTGTGCATAGCCTGAGACGCCCAGCCCTGAGAGGGTGGAGAGGAGGATCTGATGGTTCACGGTGTTGAAGGCAGCAGATAAATCTAGGAGGATGAGAACAGAGGAGAGAGAGTCAGCATTGGCAGAACGAAGAGCCTCTGTGACAGAGAGGAGAGCGGTCTCAGTTGAGTGAGCCACCTTGAAACCTGACTGGTTAGGGTCAAGAAGATCGTTCTGAGAGAGATAACGAGAGAGTTGGTCAGAGACAGCACGCTCAAGTGTTTTGGAAAGAAAAGAAAGAAGGGATACAGGTCTGTAGTTTTTGATGTCAGAGGGGTTGAGTGTTGGTTTCTTGAGGAGGGGAGCGACTCTCAAGCGGGCAGGTTGTCGGGCGGCCGGACATCACTAGTTGCAGGTTTTCATCTGGAGAGAGAGGGGAGAAAAAGGTAGTTCTGTGTGAGTGGGACCAGTTATGTTAGCACACAGTGAGTCACTCAGCCATGGAGCGGGAGGGGAAGGTCGGGCCGGCCGGCCGGCCGGGAGGAAAGGGGGCAGTGAGTGTCAAAGGATGCAGAAGAGTAGGGTCGAAGAGGCAGCGTCAGGAGACAGGAGGGAGAAGGATTTCATCTGGAAAGAGAGGGGAGAAAGAGGTCAAGGTGTAGGGTAGTTATGTGTGAGTGGGACCAGTGGACTCCCTAGGCTGAGTGAAAGAGGAGTGGATGTCGTCAACCTTTTTTTCAAAGTGGTTGACAAAGTCATCTGCAGAGAAGGAGAAGAGAGGGGGAGGAGGATTAAGGAGAGAGGAGAAAGTGTAGAAGAGTTTCCCAGGGTTGGAGGCAGAAGCTTGACATTTAGAGTGATAGAAAGCAGCTTTAACAGAGGATACAGAGGAAGAGAAGGTAGAGAGGAGAGAGTGGAAGGATGATAAGTCCTCAGGAAATGTAATTTTCCTCCTTTTCTGCTCAGTTGCCTGAAGCCCTGTTCTGTTAGCACACAGTGAGTCACTCAGCCATGGAGCGGGAGGGGAAGGTCGGGCCGGCCTGGAGGAAAGGGGGCAGTGAGAGTCAAAGGATGCAGAAAGGGAGGAGAGTAGGGTCGAAGAGAGACAGGAGGGAAGAGGAGAGAGCAGTGGGACGACCAGCTGGGTAGGGGTTGGAGGAGAGATGAGATGGAGAGAAAAGGAAACAAAGTAGTGATCGGAGACATGGACGGGGGGTTTCAGTGAGATTAGTAAGCGAACAGCCTCTAGTGTAGATGAGGTCAAGCGTATTGCCTGTGACTGGGGAAGGGTGAGGTCAAAAGAGGAAAGGAGTGGAAAGAAAGAAAGAGGTGGAAAGAAATGAATTGAAGTCTGGCGTCGGGAGGTTAAAGTCACACAGTACGATAAGTGGTCAGCCATCATCGGGAAATGAGCTTATCAAGGTGTCAATCTCATTGAGGAACTCTCCAAGGGCACCTGGTGGGCGATAGATGACAACAATGTTAAACTTGAGTGGACAAGTGACAGTGACAGCACAGAATTTAAATGAGGAGATAGACAGGTGAGAGAGGGGGAGAAGAGAAAATCTCCACGTAGGAGAAATTAGTAGCCCCGTACCATCACCTCGATGACCAGATGCTCTCGGACTATGAGAGAACACATAGTCCATTGTTGATATTGTCCCAAAAGGTTTTGCATGTCAGCAATCACATTTTCAAGATATGTAACTTTCAAAATATAGAAATCTGAACACTTGATTGCTGACATGCAAAACCGTGTTGGGACTATATCAACAATGGACTAATGAAACAAATACCTAAAGATAGTTTTTGGGCAGAGTTTTCCTTTAAGTTACCAACATACAGTAGCCTTCAATACATGATAAATGATATATACTGCATAATAGACTGTGTCATGCAGTCAATACTATAACAAACGGGGATTATATATGCATTAGATGAGCAATTTCATTGGTGAGTACCGTTAACCTCCGTGGTAATAGGTTTCTCATGCTGCTTTGACAGTCTTGCAGTAGGCTATTTACTATAGGCTATACAGTATATGCCTTCCCAACCCCTAACTAACTGACTAACTAACAAACTAACCTACTAACTAACTGACTAACTAACAAACTAACTGTTTCTGCCTCATCTTTCCATGGATGGATTATTTGAATGTTAGGCTACATTCCATTCCGTTCTAATCAGAAGTATTGATAAGGTTACAGAATGAGATATATTGTTTGGGTCCCATTCCCTTAGGTGTCTGCGGGTGGGTAGGGTTTTCTTCTGCCTTGTGCAGGTCTGCAGCCAGACACCTCATTTAGCTCATGTCAGCACCACTACAATCAGCTTCTCACTCACACTGTTCAGACCATAGACCGGGGGGGCGGTGTACACAACCACACTCTCTCTCTCTCCCTTCCCTGCCGCCTCCCTTCCTGCATCAGCGCCACCACACCATGTTTTCTACCACTGATGAGTGTTGCTTACAAAAAAAAAATATATATTCTGGTGAATTCGATGCAGGAAGCCGTGGTTTATAAGGACATAATAGGCAAGATTCAGACGGAGACTCGCGGGGTTCGGAGCTTTACGTATTTTCCAACCGACTTTGTCACCCTATTTAAAACACGTGCCTTCCAATCCCTGCTCTCCTCCGATTCGGGCATCAAATTAATTGATCAGGGGAAGAAAAGCTGTTTTATGTCGACATCTTCAGAGGTTCCCTCTGCCTTTTACCTCTAATTTGTTGGTATTGGATTTACATCCCCCCCCCCCCCACACACCCAGATTAATAAGCATGATTTTAGTCAGGATGGTCTCATCCTAAATCGTGTTTCATCTTATCCCACTCAAAAGGGGAGTTTATGATGACTGCATTGTTGTGGTTGTTGCCGTTCTAGAGACAGGAGAGGAGGGATGCAAGGCTGTTGCTGCCTGACCGACACGCGGCTCACTGTTTTCTCACTGGTCCGGGAATGTAAGACTGTCTCCAGGTGGGATTTACTACAGCCGGTGGGAAGGAACGCAGCGTGTTGTATGGGCAGACAATTTACAGCATTTCCCCCAAAAAAACTGCGTTGGTTGTATACATTTGCATATGTTTGAACCATATCATTGAACTGCTCCTGAACCATCTCAACTTCTTCAGTCCTTTCTTTGTTTTTGCAAACCTGGAAGAGAGAAATAGAGAGAGAGAGAGAGACCAATCGGGATTGAAATCTATATATGCCTGTAGATGTGGGACTCTATCGGACATACTGTATGTTTGAGTTATCACATGGTCCGTTTTGAAGGGAAATTGAGCGCGAAATAGACGACTTCATTGTGAAGAATGTATTGGTAGCCTATATGGTAGATAGTGTTATTTTGTTGGGGGGCTCAGTGACGCAACATTTCATTCTGCCTGGATGAGGATGAACATCCATGCGTAGTAGGGCGTGAACTCACAGAGTCAGAGTCAGTACCCTCCTTTCTTCCTATTGTTAATATCAACACCTCGTCTAGGCTACTATACCCCTCTATTTCCCATTCCTTCACGCTGATACCGTACCGCCTCGTCATGGATCTCAAACCGGACTCGGAAGAGATGGTGGACTCTTTCAAGCAACCTCCGGCGATTGAAGTTTTCGCCAGCAGGTCGACTCTCCATGGCATCTCGCACATGTTCACTTATGAACGGATCTGCATCAAGCAGTGCCTGTGGATCTTGTTCTTCCTGGGTTCTCTCGGGTTCCTGGTCCTGGTGTGTGTGGACCGGGTCCAGTTCTACTTACAGTACCCCCATGTCACTAAATTGGACGAGATAGCGACACCGCTGATGATCTTCCCAGCAGTCACCTTCTGCAACCTCAACACGTTTCGCTTCGGCCAGGTGACACGCAATGATCTGTACCATGCCGGAGAGCTCCTTGCTCTACTCAATGGAAGGTGTGTGTCATGTCATTATGTTTTGTGTGTGTGTGTGTGTGTGTGTGTGTGTGGGGGGGGGGGGGGGGGGGGGGGGGGGTGTATAACACAGTGGAGCCACAACAGTTCCACTTAGCTGTTCAACTTAACCAGTTAGCGCTCAACCAGTTAGCTCTTTAACTTAACCAGTTAGCTGTTCAATTTAACATGTTAGCTGTTCTGTTAGCTGTTCAGCTTAACCAGTTAGCTGTTCAACTCAACAAGTTAGCTGTTCTGTTAACTGTTCAGCTTAACCAGTTAGCTGTTCAACTCAACCAGTTAGCGCTTAACCAGTTAGCTGTTCAATGTTCAACTTAACCAGCCTGGCAGTATCCTGCTTCTGTACACTACCAGTCAAAAGTTTTAGAACACCTACTCATTCAAGGGTTTTTCGTTATTTTTACTATTTTCTACATTGTAGAATAATAGTGAAGACATCAAAACTATTAAATAACACATATGGATTCATGTAGTAACCAAAAGAGTGTTAAACAAATCAAAATATATTTCATATTTGAGATTCTTCAAATAGCCACCATTTGCCTTGATGACAGCTTTGCACACTCTTGGCATTCTCTCAACCAGCTTCATGAGGTAGTCACCTGGAATGCATTTCAATTAACAGGAAAAACTTGACCGGTAGTGTACACAAACAACATGGTGGAGACATGCAAAACCTTTTAAAGCATTATGTATTTCTAAACCTGATACAGCTTACCTCACACTTAGGGAACAAGGGTTGAACATGTTTGAGGGCATACAGGGTTACAGTAACTCTTTATGATATAATGAATAAGCAGGTAGCCTAGCAGTTAAGAGTGTTGGGCCAGTAACCGAAAGGTCGCTGGTTCGAATCTCCGACCCTACTACGTGAAATATCTGTTGATTTGCCCTAATTGCTGCTGTAAGTAGCTCTGGATAAGAGTGTCTGCTAAAATGCAAACTATTTATAAATGATTAATAAATAAGGATTATATTATTTGGAAGCATGACCTCATGCTGTGGTGAAACCGGTTTGAAAACATAAAGAGTTACTGCTTTTAAACAGGAAGCACATTTCTGACCTTTGGCCACTAATTGGTCTTGACCAATCAGATCTTTTTAAACCATTAGTCTGAATAGCAACCATGAAGTTCATACTCATTTAAGTCATTTAGCAGACGCTCTTATCCAGAGCGACTTACATGAGCAATCATGGTTAAGTGCCTTGCTTAAGGGCACATCAACAGATTTTTCACCTAGTCGGCTCGGGGATTAGAACCAGCGACCTTTCGGTTACTGGCACAACGCTCTTACCCACTAAGCTACCTGCCGCCCATTCTATTCACTTCTGTATCTGTATGCCCAGTGAGCACTTTTGCTCATAGGGTGTGAATATCACCACAGGAACTGAAGAAAGCAATATACTATTTATAATATGAGATCCAAATCGCTTACCATACATATCTGTTTTTTAAATTTAATTTGATGTGGTATTTACTTTAGATTTCACACCTTTCACATCTTCTATTTCCATACCTCCATCTCTCCTTTCCTTTCCCTCGATAAACAATAGACGTGGCAATCAACATAAAAAGCTGATTTACTTTCACAGAGCCTCATTTGACTGATTGTCATCTCTGTCTGTATTCAGGGAAAGCAGTCATGTTAGACTGTAGGAGTTAGGGGGAGAAACCACCAGGACATTCAGGTCTAACATATCCCTTTACATATTGATTTAAGTATTTTGGATGTACCTCAAGTGTCTTTAGAATGATGTTTAGTCATTACTTTAGAGAACTAATGTTGCTTTTACGTCTGTGATTTTTGTATGATTTTTATTAGGATCCCCATTAGCTGACGGCAATGGCGACAGCTAGTCTTCCTGGGGTCCAACACATAACGAAAAATACATTACAGACAAAAGACTTACAACACACCGTTTCAGAACTGTATGGGATTCTATAGGATGTACTGAACAAGATGTTTTGGACTCTCTCCTTGACATTGAATCAGTTGTTTGTCGTCAGATTGTGCTTTGTGCGTATATCCATTCTTTCTCTACACACGTGCGCGCACACACACACACACACACACACACACACACACACACACACACACACACACACTATGCCATTATTAAACAGCTACCAAAGGCCTTTGCTGCACATTACTTCATGTGTAGTTTTAGCATATTGATCACCACTGCTCTTTTGCCTAAGGCCATGTAAGTACACTACTTCTGTGGTAGCAGACTACATGTAAGAACAATACTTCTGTGGTAGCAGGCTACATGTAAGAACAATACTTCTGTGGTAGCAGGCTACATGTAAGTACACTACTTCTGTGGTAGCAGGCTACATGTAAGAACAATACTTCTGTGGTAGCAGGCTACATGTAAGAACACTACTTCTGTGGTAGCAGGCTACATGTAAGAACAATACTTATGTGGTAGCAGGCTACATGTAAGAACAATACTTATGTGGTAGCAGGCTACATGTAAGAACACTACTTCTGTACAGTGAGGGAAAAAAGTATTTGATCCCCTGCTGATTTTGTACGTTTGCCCACTGACAAAGAGATGATCAGTCTATAATTTTAATGGTAGGTTTATTTGAACAGTGAGAGACAGAATAACAACAACAAAATCCAGAAAAATGCATGTCAAAAATGTTATAAATTGATTTGCATTTTAATGAGGGAAATACGCATTTGACCCCTCTGCAAAACATTACTTAGTACTTGGTGGCAAAACCCTTGTTGGCAATCACAGAGGTCAGACGTTTCTTGTAGTTGGCCACCAGGTTTGCACACATCTCAGGAGGGATTTTGTCCCACTCCTCTTTGCAGATCTTCTCCAAGTCATTAAGGTTTCGAGCCTGACGTTTGGCAACTCGAACCTTCAGCTCCCTCCACAGATTTTCTATGGGATTAAGGTCTGGAGACTGGCTAGGCCACTCCAGGACCTTAATGTGCTTCTTCTTGAGCCACTCGTTTGTTGCCTAGGCCGTGTGTTTTGGGTCATTGTCATGCTGGAATATCCATCCACGACCCATTTTCAATGCCCTGGCTGAGGGAAGGAGGTTCTCACCCAAGATTTGACGGTACATGGCCCCGTCCATCGTCCCTTTGATGCGGTGAAGTTGTCCTGTCCCCTTAGCAGAAAAACACCCCCCAAAGCATAATGTTTCCACCTCCATGTTTGACGGTGGGGATGGTGTTCTTGGGGTCATAGGCAGTATTCCTCCTCCTCCAAACACGGCGAGTTGAGTTGATGCCAAAGAGCTCCATTTTTGTCTCATCTGACCACAACACTTTCACCTAGTTCTCCTCTGAATCATTCAGATGTTCATTGGCAAACTTCAGACGGGCCTGTATATGTGCTTTCTTGAGCAGGGGGACCTTGCGGGTGCTGCAGGATTTCAGTCCTTCACGGCGTAATGTGTTACCAATTGTTTTCTTGGTGACTATGGTCCCAGCTGCCTTGAGATCATTGACAAGATCCTCCCGTGTAGTTCTGGGCTGATTCCTCACCGTTCTCGTGATCATTGCAACTCCACGAGGTGAGATCTTGCATGGATCCCCAGGTCGAGGGAGATTGATAGTTCTTTTGTGTTTCTTCCATTTGCGAATAATCGCACCAACTGTTGTCACCTTCTCACCAAGCTGCTTGGCCATGGTCTTGTAGCCCATTCCAGCCTTGTGTAGGTCTACAATCTTGTCCCTGACATCCTTGGAGAGCTCTTTGGTCTTGGCCATGGTGGAGAGTTTGGAATCTGATTGATTGATTGCTTCTGTGGACAGGTGTCTTTTATACAGGTAACAAACTGAGATTAGGAGCACTCCCTTTAAGAGTGTGCTCCTAATCTCAGCTCGTTACCTGTATAAAATAGACCTGGGAGCCAGAAATCTTTCTGCTTGAGGGGGTCAAATACTTATTTCCCTCATTAAAATGCAAATCAATTTATAACATTTTTGACAGGCGTTTTTCTGGATTTTTTTGTTGTTATTCTGTCTCTCACTGTTCAAATAAACCTACCATTAAAATTATAGACTGATCATGTCATTGTCAGTGGGCAAACGTACAAAATCAGCAGGGGATCAAATACTTTTTTCCCTCACTGTAAGAACACTACTTCTGTGGTAGCAGGTTACATGTAAGAATGTCACACATACAATCTCCATCTCCATACAGAACTCTTTCTCTCTCATTCTCTCTTTCTCTATGTCTCTCTCAATTCAATTTCAATTTCAATTTAAGGGCTTTATTGGCATGGGAAACGTATGTTAACATTGCCAAAGCAAGTGAAGTAGATAGTAAACAAAAGTGAAATAAACAATAAATATTAACAGTAAACATTACACTCAGAAGTTCCAAAAGAATAAAGACATTTCAAATGTCATAATATGTATCTCTCTCTCTCTCTCTCTCTCTCTCTCTCTCTCTCTCTCTCTCTCTCTCTATTTCTCTCTCTCTCTTTCTTTCTTTCACTCTCTCTCTATTTCTCTCTCTCTCTCTCTCTCTCTCTCTCTCTCTCTCTCTCTCTCTCTCTCTCTTTAGCTCTCTCTCTCTCTCTTTATCTTACTCTCTCTCTCTCTCTCTATGTATCTCTCTCTCTATTTCTCTCTCTCTCTCTCTCTCTCTCTCTCTCTCTCTCTCTCTCTCTCTCTCTCTCTCTCTCTCTCTCTCTCTCTCTCTCTCTCTCTCTCTGACCTTGATGTTCACATTACTACTAACCTTGGGGAAATGTTGAATGCATTGTATTTAATCGCTCGAAGGTGTTTGCAGGAATATGTACATCTCAGCTAACACAATCCTTCTAGCGAGGCCTAAGGAAGGAAGGAAACCTCTAGGATTCTGAAAACTCCTCTCCTGTATAGTACGATAAGCTGGGATGGCAAAGAGGCTTTAGTTTAACTCCATAGTGCCAGAAAAACGTTACCTGGTCCATGGGCTTTACAGAGCTGACCAGTCTCGGCAGTCAGTCCATTACATGCTCATAAAGAGGTGTTGTTATTGCAAAAATATGAAAACAAAGTCATGCAGTATGAAATGAAAAAGGTAAAGCTGAGCAGAGCAGCAATGGTGTCCTCTAAATTAGCCTGAGATAGAGAGAGAAGGGAGACAGAAGGAGAGAGAAAGAGAGAGAAATATGAGTGTAGAGAGAGTGGAGCCGACTCAGAGAGAAGGAAAGAGGGAGCAAGAGGAGAGAGAGAGCGAGGGATGACAAGCAGAAGCAATTAACCAGTGTCTGGTAAGCTGTGTGATAAACAAGCCTTTATCCCAGTGTAATTAGTGGTGTTTGTGAAACCACAGTGGGTGCGTCCCAAATGGCACCCTATTCCCTATCTAGTCCCAAATGGCACCCTATTCCCTATATAGTCCCAAATGGCACCCTATTCCCTATATAGTCCCAAATGGCACCCTATTCCCTATATAGTCCCAAATGGCACCCTATTCCCTATATAGTCCCAAATGGCACCCTATTCCCTATATAGTCCCAAATGGCACCCTATTCCCTATATAGTCCCAAATGGCACCCTATTCCCTATATAGTCCCAAATGGCACCCTATTCCCTATCTAGTCCCAAATGGCACCCTATTCCCTATATAGTCCCAAATGGCACCCTATTCCCAATATAGTCCCAAATGGCACCCTATTCCCTATGTAGTCCCAAATGGCACCCTATTCCCTATGTAGTTCACTACATTTGACCAGGGCCCAGGAACTTGCATTTGGGATGCAAGTTCAAGTTGTATTATTAGTCGTATGTACAGGATAAGCATGATAGACACCTTCCAACGAAATGCTTACTTGCAGGTTCCTTTTTGGCAATGCAACAACAATAATAAATAATAAAATCCACCAAATGCACCCAAAATGCACCGTGTTGTGGTGCTGATAAACAGCCCCCCCCCCCCCCCCCCCCCCCCCCCCTCCCCGCGCTTCCTTTACTCAACGTTTTCTCCTGAACAGAGAGAGACCCTTTGGAGTGTTTTCTCGTGAACGGAGAGAGACCCCGTGGACTGTTTTCTCCTGAACAGAGAGAGACCCTTTGGAGTGTTTTCTCGTGAACGGAGAGAGACCCCGTGGACTGTTTTCTCCTGAACAGAGAGAGACCCTTTGGAGTGTTTTCTCGTGAACGGAGAGAGACCCCGTGGACTGTTTACAGTGAGCTATGTTGAGAATCCAGTGTGTAAATAAACAGTGTAACAAAATGCAATGTACAGCAGTAGATATATTAGATGTGAAGAAGACAGTATTGGGCCGAATCTGCCTTTCCTACGCACTTCTCAGTATTTGGTATTCAGACTTACCCCATTCAGTCGCGTAACGCGCTCTGCAGGTGTGGTTACCTTGCGCTCTCTGAATAAATGTAATTCAACCGCTGAAAACCCTCCCACTTTCTGGCCAACTGATTTTCTCGTGTAGTTTTCATTCAATAGGGTTTTCAGTACATTTATTTTAAGCCATCCCTTTAAATAGAATATATAGAGAGAACGGGTTCAGAATATATGGATCAATGAAACAATGCCATCTATGCATCTTCATCTTCGTTTCACCACCAACTGGAAGATTACAAAATTATCTGATCTTGTAGATTATTTAGGCAAATGTTAGGGTTAGGAAAGTATGTATGAATCATAAAAAAACAGGTTTGGAGAGCCTTTACGCACAAAATATATTGGTGAATACAAAATACAGTCGTTTGATTCATCCTGAAAGTTGTCATATTCAAGTTCAATTCATGGAATATTGGAAGGTGGAAAAAAGTGTACAATAGCGGTTAAACAATAGTCCTATACATCTACCCTAATCCTCACTAATCATGGAACTGTATGACAACGGTCCAGTCGTCGTGAACCGTGCGTCAGGCTCCAGGTTTAACCTGCTACGTGTGGTCTGAGTTCCATAATGATTCAAATAGGCTATATGTCGCACATTATTGCACATCGTTCGCCTAATATGATCCACTAATGCTAGCGACCCTCAGGAACAACTTGGACGTGACAGAGGAAATAAAGTTAAACGGAATGGAATGAAGCAAAACGGATGCTACAAATGGAAGAAAACTAACACTAAAGTGACAGTTATAAATGTATGTGGGTACTACTGACCGTGGCTCCCCATAGTGGCTAATATTTAACATGATATAAACATTGTTAAATAAAATGGAGAAAAGCCCGGACATAGGATATAATTAAAACGTTCTAAAGCGCATACGTCAACTTGGCAGGTTCGGCCCTATAGAAGCCTATAGCTTAGGTGTCCAAATTACATCCACGCATATTATGAGGGCACACAATAAAAATTCTGAATAACGGCACAGTTATTTATATCCTACTTCACTATGGAAAAGGGTCCGCAATACATGTCATGTTGATATGATTTTCAGTTTGCTTCCATATGGCTGGTTTCAAATTATTCTCCAGGGATCATAAGAAAAAATAAATCTTAAACAATTGCTATGTGTATTTACAATCTATTTTTCCAAACGGATTACTCATTTACCTAGGTCTTATCAATAGGTCTTATCAAATTATAAATTACAGTGCATGGCGAATGCTGTTATTTCCATTGGGGAAAATAAAGAAGATGCTTTTTCGACATGGGACCGGCAGGTTCGCTCGACCATAATCATGGTTTCCTCTCGCGTAAAGGTGTTGTAATTATGAGGGAATGAAGTCAAGGTCAGAATATGGCTTATCTGTAGACCGTAAGGCGCTAACTACAGAGTGTAGTACGTACGGCCCAGTACATCACTTGGGACCGAGCTCCCTGCCATCGGAATAGGATTTTATTGCACTGACAGACATGACTCAGGCCTGGACGCTACACAGACCGGTGCGCCATAACCAATCAGAGCTGCAGTAGGCCTATATGCAAATAGCCATTTTCATACAGTGGGGAAAAAAAGTATTTAGTCAGCCACCAATTGTGCAAGTTCTCCCACTTAAAAAGATGAGAGAGGCCTGTAATTTTCATCATAGGTACACGTCAACTATGACAGACAAAATGAGATTTTTTTTCTCCAGAAAATCACATTGTAGGATTTTTAATGAATGTATTAGCAAATTATGGTGGAAAATAAGTATTTGGTTATTAAAATAAGTTTCTCAATACTTTGTTATATACCCTTTGTTGGCAATGACACAGGTCAAACGTTTTCTGTAAGTCTTCACAAGGTTTTCACACACTGTTGCTGGTATTTTGGCCCATTCCTCTATGCAGATCTCCTCTAGAGCAGTGATGTTTTGGGGCTGTCGCTGGGGAACACAGACTTTCAACTCCCTCCAAAGATTTTCTATGGGGTTGAGATCTGGAGACTGGCTAGGCCACTCCAGGACCTTGAAATGCTTCTTACGAAGCCACTCCTTCGTTGCCCGGGCGGTGTGTTTGGGATCATTGTCATGCTGAAAGACCCAGCCACGTTTCATCTTCAATGCCCTTGCTGATGGAAGGAGGTTTTCACTCAAAATCTCACGATACATGGCCCCATTCATTCTTTCCTTTACACGGATCAGTCGTCCTGGTCCCTTTGCAGAAAAACAGCCCCAAAGCATGATGTTTCCACCCCCATGCTTCACAGTAGGTATGGTGTTCTTTGGATGCAACTCAGCATTCTTTGTCCTCCAAACACGACGAGTTGAGTTTTTACCAAAAAGTTATATTTTGGTTTCATCTGACCATATGACATTCTCCCAATCCTCTTCTGGATCATCCAAATGCACTCTAGCAAACTTCAGACGGGCCTGGACATGTACTGGCTTAAGCAGGGGGACACGTCTGGCACTGCAGGATTTGAGTCCCTGGCGGCGTAGTGTGTTACTGATGGTAGGCTTTGTTACTTTGGTCCCAGCTCTCTGCAGGTCATTCACTAGGTCCCCCCGTGTGGTTCTGGGATTTTTGCTCACCGTTCTTGTGATCATTTTGACCCCACAGGGTGAGATCTTGCGTGGAGCCCCAGATCGAGGGAGATTATCAGTGGTCTTGTATGTCTTCCATTTCCTAATAATTGCTCCCACAGTTGATTTCTTCAACCCAAGCTGCTTACCTATTGCAGATTCAGTCTTCCCAGCCTGGTGCAGGTCTACAATTTTGTTTCTGGTGTCCTTTGACAGCTCTTTGGTCTTGGCCATAGTGGAGTTTGGAGTGTGACTGTTTGAGGTTGTGGACAGGTGTCTTTTATACTGATTACAAGTTCAAACAGGTGCCATTAATACAGGTAAAGAGTGGAGGACAGAGGAGCCTCTTAAAGAAGAAGTTACAGGTCTGTGAGAGCCAGAAATCTTGCTTGTTTGTAGGTGACCAAATACTTATTTTCCACCATAATTTGCAAATAAATTCATTAAAAATCCTACAATGTGATTTTCTGGAGAAAAAAAATTCTCAATTTGTCTGTCATAGTTGACGTGTACCTATGATGAAAATTACAGTTCTCTCTCATCTTTTTAAGTGGGAGAACTTGCACAATTGGTGGCTGACTAAATACTTTTTTTCCCACTGTATATGGATTTGTTGCCATTCACTTAGAACTGGACTTTTACAGCATGAGCGGTCACGATTATTATGCACTTGTTTTGAGATCAAAGCGAGAGCTGCGTGTAGCCACGTGTGCACATTTGTTCATATTCTTTGCTAGTTAGTGAGTTATTAGCCCAGTTATAGCTAATTTGTAGTAGGTAGGACACCAGAGTGGTGGTAGGCATGAAGGCGAACTTGGACGAGAACAGAACACCTCTCGTCCCTTTGACGCCAGTAGTGCAGGTGGGAGCACAGGCTTGTTCTTTCGAACCGTGCCAACCATGGTGATGTTCCTCTGGAGGAGCTGCTGACCGAGTTCATAAGAGGTGAAGAAATTGTCACATGTGACATTGCGCCCCCCCCCCCAAGTCCCTCGGTCACGTCAAGCACGACCCGCAGCCCTTGCTTCTTCTCTGGGCCTCCGCCGGTGGGCTTGCTGGTGTAGACTTGCATCTTCCAGGCGTAGCTGGATTTCGCGTCGCAGGCCACCCATGACTTGATCCCGTATTTGGCCGGCTTGCTTGGCATATACTGCCGGAAAGGACAATGGCCTTTGGGATGGGGGGGGGGGACGGGAAAGAAGAGATTGTTAGCAATCTTCGTCGCCAAGTGCTACTATTATTACTACGAGTGTCGGTGTGTCACAGAACACAGGCACAGAGGTGACGGTGGTCAGAGGTGGTGGTCAGAGGTGGTGGTCAGAGGTGGTGGTCAGAGGTGTGTGTGTAAAAGAAACAAACAGAATAATTTTATTACGTACACTACCTCTAAATGAAACCAGTTGCTCGTCCACCGTCACCTCAGGCCCTGGGTTGTAGAGACGTGGCAGCCGCTCCACCCACTTGTCCCACACCTCTCTTATGGCTGCCAGTTCGTCAGTCGCGCGTCTCGCGGGGTGAACCGTAGCAGTCTCGAGTACGTGTGAAACACTTTGAGTGGCATGGTGGCACGGAATATCACCCTTCCGCTCTCTGCGTCCCACAGACTGGCCGCCGCCTCGCCGCGGGACCTGTACACGCCGGCTAAGATCAGCAGCCCTATGTAGGTCGGTCTCGTCCATCCCTTTCCAGTCGTCTCCGTATTTTCGAACACCCTCCAGATTTGTCATGTCCACCACGATCTCTTCTATTGCTTGTGTGATGAACAGGTGGAACGCTCGACGGCGTGTCACGGGCCTGGCCAACCGCATACGGCGTAGGTCCGCCGGGGATCGGGGTCGTCGTCGCCGCCTCATTCTCTGTCATCCTGCCCGCTCTCTCGTATGCCACTGAGGACCATTTGATTTGGCTGTTTTTTTGTCATGAACGTCTCTCCTTCGCCCTCGCACGTTTCCTCCTCTCGCTCTTCCTCTGAACACGAGGACGACGCGGCGAGTTGTATTCCTCGTCGTCTTCCTCTTCTGACACGTCCTCAGTGTCCTCAGCTTCATCCTCCTCCTCTTCTTCTTCGTCTTCTTCTTCTTGCTCCAGGTTTGATGAACATATCTGCTCTAGGACCTGTCCGGCGGTGAACAAACGGCCACTCATCGCTTCGGCCGGCGCCTTGGCTCTGCTGCGTCGACGCAGCCTGTCTTCTTTGGGGAGCCCACAGCCTCCTTACATGGTCAGGAGTGTCGACCAACCACGGTCTGTCACTAATAATAATTTTGACCCAAGGACAACGGGACGGTTATTATGAAAAATATCACTTTTCACCAGGGTGATGCCACCCAGAGTAGGGAAGCATAGAAGAGGGTATTGGAGCCTGATGGTATTGGAGCATTGGAGCCTGATGGTATTGGAGCCTGATGGTATTGGAGCCTGATGGTATTGGAGCCTGACGGTATTGGAGCCTGATGGTATTGGAGCATTGGAGCCTGATGGTATTGGAGCCTGATGGTATTGGAGCCTGACGGTATTGGAGCCTGACGGTATTGGAGCCTGACGGTATTGGAGCCTGATGGTATTGGAGCCTGACGGTATTGGAGCCTGATGGTATTAGAGCCTGACGGTATTGGAGCCTGATGGTATTGGAGCCTGACGGTATTGGAGCCTGACGGTATTGGAGCCTGATGGTATTGGAGCCTGATGTATTGGAGCCTGACGGTATTGGAGCCTGATGGTATTGGAGCCTGACGGTATTGGAGCCTGATGGTATTGGAGCCTGACGGTATTGGAGCCTGATGGTATTGGAGCCTGATGGTATTGGAGCCTGATGGTATTGGAGCCTGACGGTATTGGAGCCTGACGGTATTGGAGCCTGATGGTATTGGAGCCTGATGGTATTGGAGCCTGACGGTATTGGAGCCTGACGGTATTGGAGCCTGATGGTATTGGAGCCTGATGGTATTGGAGCATTGGAGCCTGATGTATTGGAGCCTGATGGTATTGGAGCCTGATGGTATTAGAGCCTGACGGTATTGGAGCCTGACGGTATTGGAGCCTGACGGTATTGGAGCCTGATGGTATTAGAGCCTGACGGTATTGGAGCCTGACGGTATTGGAGCCTGACGGTATTGGAGCCTGATGGTATTAGAGCCTGACGGTATTGGAGGCAGGGTGCTCAAAAACTGTGCTAGACAACTCAGTGGCATATTTTCCTTGATCGTCCAGCTGTCACTGCAACAGCAAAGGGTCCTTGTAGTCTGGAAGGAGTAGGTCCCTGTAGTCTGGAAGGAGTAGGTCCCTGTAGTCTGGACGGAGTAGGTCCCTGTAGTCTGGAAGGAGTAGGTCCCTGTAGTCTGGAAGGAGTAGGTCCCTGTAGTCTGGACGGAGTCGGTCCCTGTAGTCTGGAAGGAGTCGGTCCCTGTAGTCTGGAAGGAGTAGGTCCCTGTAGTCTGGAAGGAGTCGGTCCCTGTAGTCTGGACGGAGTCGGTCCCTGTAGTCTGGACGGAGTCGGTCCCTGTAGTCTGGAAGGAGTCGGTCCCTGTAGTCTGGAAGGAGTCGGTCCCTGTAGTCTGGAAGGAGTCGGTCCCTATAGTCTGGAAGGAGTCGGTCCCTATAGTCTGGAAGGAGTCGGTCCCTGTAGTCTGGACGGAGTCAGTCCCTGTAGTCTGGAAGGAGTCGGTCCCTGTAGTCTGGACGGAGTCAGTCCCTGTAGTCTGGAAGGAGTCGGTCCCTGTAGTGTGGAAGGAGTCAGTCCCTGTAATAATAATATGCCATTTAGCAGACGCTTTTATCCAAAGCGACTTACAGTCATGTGCGCATACATTTTTACGTATGGGTGGTCCCGGGGATCGAACCCACTACCCTGGCGTTACAAGCGCCATGCTCTACCAATTGAGCTACAGAGGACTGTAAGGAGTCATTGGCAGTACCAGTTGCCAAGGTCAAATCCCCCCAAATCTGAAATGATTACAGACCTGTAGCCTTTACCTCACTGACCATGAAAGCCTTTGAACATATTGTTAAGGGTGAGAATATGGCCAAAGTCCAGGACTGGTAAGACCCATTGCAGTTTGCTTATAGGGTTAGGAGAGGGGTGGAAGAAGCTACTATCACTGTTCTTAACTCTCTCCTGAAACATCAATCAAACAGGAGTACAGAGACAAAGTGGAGTCGCAATTCAACGGCTCAGACACGAGGCGTATGTGGCAGGGTCTACAGACAATAACAGATTACAAAGGGAAAACCAGCCACGTCGAGGACACCGACGTCTTGCTCCCAGACAAGCTAAACACCTTTGCCTGCTTTGAGGATAACACAGTGCCATCGACGCGGCCCGCTCCCAAGGACTGTGGGCTCTGGTTCTCCGTGGCTGACGTGAGTAAGACATTTAAGCGTGTTAACCCTCACAAGGCTGCCGGCCCAAACGGCATCCCTAGCCGCGTCCTCAGAACATACGCAGACCAGCTAGCTGGAGTGTTTACAGACATATTCAATCTCTCCCTATCCCAGTCTGCTGTCCCCACTTGCTTCAAGATGTCCACCATTGTTCCTGTACCCAAGAAAGGAAAGGTAACTGAACTAAATGACTATTGCCCCGTAGCGCTCACTTCTGTCATCATGAAGTGCTTTGAGAGCCTAGTTAAGGATCATATCACCTCTACAATTGAGAGCATCCTGTCGGGCTGTATCACCGCCTGGTACGGCAACTGCACCGCCCGCAACCGCAGGCTCTCCAGAGAGTGGTGCGGTCTGCCCAACGCATCACCGGGGGCACACTGCCTGCCCTCCAGTACACCTACAGCACCTGATGTCACAGGAAGGCCAAAAAGATAATCAAGGACATCAACCACCCGAGCCACGGCCTGTTCACCCCGCTATCATCCAGAAGGCGAGGTCAGTACAAGTGCATCAAAGTTGGGACCGAGAGACTGAAAAACAGCTTCTATCTCAAGGCCATCAGACTGTTCAATAGCCATCACTAGCCGGCTACCACCCGGCTACTCAACCCTGCACCTTAGAGGCTGCTGCCCTATACAGTGGGGAAAAAAAGTATTTAGTCAGCCACCAATTGTGCAAGTTCTCCCACTTAAAAAGATGAGAGAGGCCTGTAATTTTCATCATAGGTACACGTCAACTATGACAGACAAAATGAGAAAAGAAAATCCAGAAAATCACATTGTAGGATTTTTAATGAATTTATTTGCAAATTATGGTGGAAAATAAGTATTTGGTCAATAACAAAAGTTTCTCAATACTTTGTTATATACCCTTTGTTGGCAATGACACAGGTCAAACGTTTTCTGTAAGTCTTCACAAGGTTTTCACACACTGTTGCTGGTATTTTGGCCCATTCCTCCATGCAGATCTCCTCTAGAGCAGTGATGTTTTGGGGCTGTCGCTGGGCAACACGGACTTTCAACTCCCTCCAAAGTTTTTCTATGGGGTTGAGATCTGGAGACTGGCTAGGCCACTCCAGGACCTTGAAATGCTTCTTACGAAGCCACTCCTTCGTTGCCCGGGCGGTGTGTTTGGGATCATTGTCATGCTGAAAGACCCAGCCACGTTTCATCTTCAATGCCCTTGCTGATGGAAGGAGGTTTTCACTCAAAATCTCACGATACATGGCCCCATTCATTCTTTCCTTTACACGGATCAGTCGTCCTGGTCCCTTTGCAGAAAAACAGCCACAAAGCATGATGTTTCCACCCCCATGCTTCACAGTAGGTATGGTGTTCTTTGGATGCAACTCAGCATTCTTTGTCCTCCAAACACGACGAGTTGAGTTTTTACCAAAAAGTTCTATTTTGGTTTCATCTGACCATATGTCATTCTCCCAATCCTCTTCTGGATCATCCAAATGCACTCTAGCAAACTTCAGACGGGCCTGGACACATACTGGCTTAAGCAGGGGGACACGTCTGGCACTGCAGGATTTGAGTCCCTGGCGGCGTAGTGTGTTACTGATGGTAGGCTTTGTTACTTTGGTCCCAGCTCTCTGCAGGTCATTCACTAGGTCCCCCCGTGTGGTTCTGGGATTTTTTCTCACCGTTCTTGTGATCATTTTGACCCCACTGGGTGAGATCTTGTGTGGAGCTCCAGATCGAGGGAGATTATCAGTGGTCTTGTATGTCTTCCATTTCCTAATAATTGCTCCCACAGTTCAAACAGTCACACTCCAAACTCCACTATGGCCAAGACCAAAGAGCTGTCAAAGGACACCAGAAACCAAGCTGCTTACCTATTGCAGATTCAGTCTTCCCAGCCTGGTGCAGGTCTACAATTTTGTTTCTGGTGTCCTTTGACAGCTCTTTGGTCTTGGCCATAGTGGAGTTTGGAGTGTGACTGTTTGAGGTTGTGGACAGGTGTCTTTTATACTGATAACAAGTTCAAACAGGTGCCATTAATACAGGTAACGAGTGGAGGACAGAGGGGCCTCTTAAAGAAGAAGTTACAGGTCTGTGAGAGCCAGAAATCTTGCTTGTTTGTAGGTGACCAAATACTTATTTTCCACCATAATTTGCAAATAAATTCATTAAAAATCCTACAATGTGATTTTCTGGAATCTTTTTTCTCAATTTGTCTGTCATAGTTGACGTGTACCTATGATGACAATTACAGGCCTCTCTCATCTTTTTAAGTGGGAGAACTTGCACAATTGGTGGCTGACTAAATACTTTTTTCCCCACTGTATACATAGACATGGAATCACTGGCCACTTTAATAATGGAACACTAGTCAATTTAATAATGTTTACATACTGCTTTACTCATTTCAAATGTATATACTGTATTCTATGTATATACTGTATTTTAGTCAATGCCACTCCGACATTGCTCGTCCTAATATTTATATATTTATATATTTCTTAATTCCATTATTTTGCTTTTAGATTTGTGTGTATTGTTGTGAATTGTTAGATATTACGGCCGCTGTTGGAGCTGGGAACACAAGCATTTCGCTAAACCCGCGATAACATCTGCTAAACATGTGTACCAATAACATTTGATTTGATTTGAGAGATGTAAGACCCGTGCCAGACTACTGTTTGTTGTCACCAAGAGGCTGCGTCCTTTCCCCTCTGTTGTCTCTACTGTGATTAATAACGACTCTAGACATGTTATTACGTTTGCAGACCACTCGGTTATCGTTAGTCTTTTACAGGATGAGGAGGTGAGCCATGGGCCAGTGAATTTGTAGGATGGTGTGACCGCTCCTACTTAGAACTTAATGTCAAGAAAACCAAGGATAGGGCTATTGATTTCCGGAGGAGCTCACTGTCACCGATACAGACTGATAGATGGTGAGCCAGTGGAGACTGTTGACCGATACAGATATCTTGGCACTTTTCCTTGACAGCCGATGTTATCTGTGCAAAGGGAATGCTATTTGTGCAAAGGGAAATCAGCGCTTGTTCTTCCTGAGGGAATTCCGCAGTTTCTGGGTGAATAAGACGCTGATGACCATATTTTACAGATCGTTCATTGAATCCATTGTAGCATTCAATATGATCTGCTGTTTTGGCAATCTTAAACTTAAAGAGTAAGAACAGGCTTTTTAACATTGTTAAACTAAGTAGCAGGATCATTGGTTGGAACTGAACTGG
Source organism: Coregonus lavaretus (assembly GCF_964263955.1). Taxonomy (NCBI): domain Eukaryota; kingdom Metazoa; phylum Chordata; class Actinopteri; order Salmoniformes; family Salmonidae; genus Coregonus; species Coregonus lavaretus. The sequence goes on along the minus strand of NC_139999.1, from coordinate 6,345,114 downwards.
CCTTTCTGACCTGTATCAGCCATCCATTCTGAGGGACTCCCAGCATTCCTTATTTGATTAATTTACGTTGCTTCCCTCAGAGATCAGATACAGGCTAAACTCCCATTCATGCCAGCTGCTATCAGCTTTCTCAATAAGATGTAGTAGTACTGTTAGTTGTGTACATATTGCTGTGTATTGTTCTTCTGTATATTTATTGGTAATGTGTTCGATATGTTTTTACTACCTGCTGCAAAATAATTTGCCCCCCCCCGGGGATAATAAAGACTGTACTCTACTAGCATGTTGTGATGAGGTGGTGTTGAAGGAGTCAGGCGCAGGAGGGTCAATCACAGAAACAGGCTTTAATCCGAAAAATACAGGTTACGCAGAAATGCGTCAAACACACTCCAGGGCACAAAACAGGTGCACTGGAAAATACAAGACACAAGGGAAAAATACTCCCGTCGATACAAAATACAAGAGCTCCACCGAGCTTCACTAACCTCCACAACAAACAATCACCCACAAGGACAAGGGGACAAAGGGGCACTTATACACAGACTAATTAGGGGAATAGAACCAGGTGTGTGTGATGGACAAGACAATTGTGATGATGATTGGGGCGGCAGTGGTTAGTACTCCGGTGACGACGAACGCCGAAGCCTGCCCGAACAAGGAGGGGAAGTCGTGACACGTGTAATCAGTGTTTTCGTTTGCGTGTGTGTGTAAAGACGTGTTAACACGTTGACTGTGTCTCTCCAAGTACTTGTCCGTCAAATACCCAGTCAGCTAACAGCAGGGGTTCTCTCCTCCTCCTCCTCCTCCTCCTCCTCCTCCTCCTCCTCCTCTCCTCCAGAGAAGGCTAGATGCTTGTCGAAGCTGCTGAGGCAACATGGAGATGAGCTACAGTAATGTCTCTCAGAAGAAGACTTTGTCCTCTGTCTAAGCACTTTGGGCTGGTTTCCTGGACACAGATTAACCCTAGTCCTGTACCTACAGTAAAAGCATACTCAATGCAGATTATCCATTAAAAGTGCTTTTTGGTCTAGGAATTGGCCTTATCATGGTCTGGGAAACTGTCCTTGTCACGCCCTGACTCAGGGGACTCTTGTATGTTGAGTCAGGGTGTGGATATTCTATGTTGTATTTTCTATGTTTGTGATCTAGGTTTTGTATTTCTATGTTTGGCCGGGTGTGTTTCCCAATCAGAGACAGCTGTCGCTCGTTGTCTCTGATTGGGGATCATACTTAGGCAGCCTATTGGCAATTATGGGTTGTGGGATCTTGTTCCGTGTTTAGGCTAGTTTTTGTGTTCAGCCTTTGGACTTAACGTTTCGTTTGGTTTGTTGTTTTGTCGTGTGTTTATCGTTGAAATAAACATGTATGCATATCACGCTGCGCCTTGGTCTGACCCGTCCTTAAACGAACGTGACAATCCTTTTTATTGTTTCGCGAAGCAGCGATAAAGTGTTCTACTTTAAAAGAGGGTTTTGAGTCTGAAGTCAAGCTTTACAGTGCAGAACAATTGGGATCAATCAAGGTGATCGGCAGATGTTAGAGGATAATTTAATGGTTCAATAATTGGAGCTGGCATGTGCTGCTATAGTCATCGACTAACTAGAATTATCCAAGTATGGAAGTCAGCAAAGCAGCGAAGCCATTCTTTCTAGGGCTGTCCCCGACAAAAAAAAATCTTGCCCGACCGAAAGTAATCTGTTAATTTAACCAATTATCTGTTCTTTCTTCCAATCGATTGGTAGATTTTTTTAAACGTGTATTTTTCCATGTATAGACACACCCTATGTGTTTTAATCAAATCAACTATATGCATTGAGCTTGTCTGACGCTTTAAGCGCACTGTTTGATGAAATAAGACACAAATGCCTCGAGGGAGCCAGAGATGTAGATAACCAGAAGAAAAGAACCTGACCCAACCATTCTCCTCCCTCTCCAGGTGGCTTTCGCAGATTCTGCCGTTACTCTCCTGAAGTTGCCTGTAATAGTCTACAAGAAGAGTCTGCAACCTTTCTAATGTGGAATGACAAATTATCTGACCATTTCTACGGATCTGATTGCCAGTTATGGTTTTCATATGCACATTTTCGTGGAAGAGTTTCATTTAATTTATAATAACGTCTTGTCATGTGATTAATCAAAATTCTATCCAAATCTAAATGAAATGATGCAAACCTAAAAAAGTAACTTCTATTGCCATTGCCAACAATGTAAACAATACAGCCTTCAGGTAGAAAATATCCTGATAAAAAATAAATATCCTATAAATCACGTTGGCTATGCATGGCCTGTCTGCAATGAACCTGAAACATTGTATCAACTATCAACTTGGGTCAGGCCTGAAGCTTGAGCTAGCAAACTTGCAACATTGCATAAAATATTCTGGGCCCTCAGAGTTTCCCCGTCAGTGAGCTCGGGACAGACACAGCTGTAGGCTATTTGCGCAAGGGATAAGAAGCAGTGCTTGACTTGGACAGGAGCTCACCGGACCTGAGTACCGGCACCTCACATGTTCTACTGCTTGAGCTCCTGTTCCTCTTATAGAATATTAACTCAAATGTATTGTGGAGCTCCTGCACCTAAATATAAACAGTACCGGCACCGAAAATGAGTACCGGGCCCTATTTCAGTCCAAGTCAAGCACTGGTAGGCCTATTTTATGACGTTTCCACCGGATCAGAGCAGGACATTTTTACCTTTCATGCTGAGTGGTTATCGAAAAGGTAGAGAGCTGGAAAGCTTTTTCAAATACATTGAGGAACTATTGTAATTCTCAATAGATGTAAAAACAGACTTTGTTTGCTTGCTGTTTTGTGGTGAAGAAAACATTACTTTTGAGAAGCTCCACAGCTCATTAGTGGTGGTGCGTTAAGCCAATCAGAAATACTATCAGATCCCCAAATGGGCACATTTATATGCCTACATTTGTGCGCAGGCCAGGTAGCCTATAGGCCATGCGTTGGTGTCCTTACTCAACATTGACAGGAGCGCGCCAAACAAAAGACAATGACTAAATTGGCAAAACTCGTAAATGGAAGCAAATAAACTTAAACGTGTTATTCACAAAGTGTAGCGTAGGTTGTGCGCTCTGCAAACAACGTGTCCCACTCCGACAATGACAACAGGAAGACTGGAATAATAATATTGAATGAATTAACAGAAATTACCGTAACCAAAGTAACAAACACTGTAGAATAGAAATGATAGGAATTAACGGTAACTGTACTACTGGTGATGCATGTAATGGGGAATTGATAGACACTAACAATCGAACGCAAACAATTCCCACAATGAAGTTATAAAACAATGAATGCACAAATTGGCGGGAGAGAGTGCATTCTGGGCGCTGGTCAATCCGAGGTCTGCATTGGCCATGCAGCATTTACAGTGAAATGGCCTCAGCAGAAATCAGGGCATTCATGCGCTTCACTGAGCAGTGCAGAGCTGTTGTAAAGGAAGTTGTCAAGGAAGTGAGTTTCTGTTTATACAGGATGTACCGCCCCCACCTACCGTCAACCAATCATGTCAATGCAGAGCTATACAGAGCCCTCCGAGTTGTTACACAATTTGGGAGGTGCATGGCGATGCGGTAATGAGCTCGATTTGGCCTCTGCATGCCTCTGTTGGTCAACTGAGATTTGTATATAATATATGTACAGTGAGGGGGAAAAAGTATTTGATCCCCTGCTGATTTTGTACGTTTGACCACTGACAAAGACATGATCAGTCTATAATTTTAATGGTAGGTTTATTTGAACAGTGAGAGACAGAATAACAACAACAAAATCCAGAAAAATGCATGTCAAAAATGTTATAAATTGATTATAACATTTGGATATGGAGGACTGATATGGATAGAGAGGATGGATATGGATGATTGATATTTTACATTCATTTTAGTCATTTAGCAGACGCTCTTATCCAGAGCGACTTACCGGAGCAATTAGGGTTAAGTGCCTTGCTTAAGGGCACATCGACAGATTTGTCACCTAGTCGGCTCAGGGATTAGAACCAGCGACCTTTCGATTACTGGCACAACGCTCTTACCCCCTAAGCTACCTGCCGCCCAGGATAGATATGATATGGATAGAGAGGATTGATATGGATAGAGAGGATTGATATGGATAGAGATAATTGAGTCACGGTAATTAGGCTTCTCCAAGACTGCACTATGAGGCCACTAATGGTCATTAGCAGCCTACCAAACGGCCAGTCGCTAATGGCCTGGTACTCAGTGCTCCATTGTCCCTCAAATTTTTCTGACATCAATGCAAATGCAATCGAAAATCAAATCACACACTTCATGAGAGCCCTGGCATTCAGAGTTTGAGCGGAAAAGGATCACCTGTTGTGCAGTGAGTCAGCTCCTCATAGCTGGTTGGTGCATGGAGTTAAATAAGTGTTCCTATAAACTCAAGTAACATTTCTATAGGCTATGCTATGTAATTGCTTGAGAAAACAGAGGTTTGTTGGCCTCTATTAAAAATAGGAGGATCCAATCATATTTCTATAGGCTGGGCCTACTATATTTATCTGTAAACTTTCCTAATATTAAGCACATTGCTTTGCTTTACAACCGGAATAGCCTACCTGGCTGGCATGAAAATGAACTACGGGAAAAGCGTCCTCCAGTTGCTATTGAAGTCGTCTTTTTTCCCCCTGCCCCTGTTCCAACAGGTGCATGAAATTGGCCCCTTCTAAATCAAAATTTAATTTAACACATATATGATTTAGTATACAGTGAGGGAAAAAAGTATTTCATCCCCTGCTGATTTTGTACGTTTGCCCACTGAGAAAGAAATGATCAGTCTATAATTTTAATGGTAGGTTTATTTGAACAGTGAGAGACAGAATAACAAACAAAAAAATCCAGAAAAACGCATGTCAAAAATGTTATGAATTGATTTGCATTTTAATGAGGGAAATAAGTATTCGAACCCTCTCAATCAGAAAGATTTCTGGCTCCCAGGTGTCTTTTATACAGGTAATGAGCTTAGTTGAGTCTCAGTTTGTTACCTGTATAAAAGACACCTATCCACAGAAGCAATCAATCAATCAGATTCCAAACTCTCCACCATGGCCAAGACCAAAGAGCTTTCCATGGATGTCAGGGACAAGATTGAAGACCTACACAAGGCTGGAATGGGCTACAAGACCATAGCCAAGCAGCTTCGTGAGAAGGTGACAACAGTTGGTGCGATTATTCGCAAATGGAAGGAACACAAAAGAACTGTCAATCTCCCTCGGCCTGTGGATCCATGCAAGATCTCACCTCGTGGTTGCAATGATCATGAGAACAGTGAGGAATCAGCCCAGAACTACACGGGAGGATCTTGTCAATGATCTCAAGGCAGCTGGGACCATAGTCACCAAGAAAACAATTGGTAACACACTACGCCGTGAAGGACTGAAATCCTGCAGCGCCCGCAAGGTCCCCCTGCTCAAGAAAGCACATATACATGCCCGTCTGAAGTTTGCCAATGAACATCTGAATGATTCAGAGGAGAACTAGGTGAAAGTGTTGTGGTCAGATGAGACCAAAATGGAGCTCTTTGGCATCAACTCAACTCGCCGTGTTTGGAGGAGGAGGAATGCTGCCTATGACCCCAAGAACACCATCCCCACCGTCAAACATGGAGGTGGAAACATTATGCTTTGGGGGTGTTTTTCTGCTAAGGGGACAGGACAACTTCACCGCATCAAAGGGACGATGGACGGGGCCATGTACCGTCAAATCTTGGGTGAGAACCTCCTTCCCTCAGCCAGGGCATTGAAACTGGGTCGTGGATGGGTATTCCAGCATGACAATGACCCAAAACACACGGCCAAGTCAACAAAGGAGTGGCTCAAGAAGAAGCACATTAAGGTCGTGGAGTGGCCTAGCCAGTCTCCAGACCTTAATCCCATAGAAAATCTGTGGAGGGAGCTGAAGGTTCGAGTTGCCAAACGTCAGCCTCGAAACCTTAATGACTTGGAGAATATCTGCAAAGAGGAGTGGGACAAAATCCCCCCTGAGATGTGTGCAGGCCTGGTGGCCAACTACAATAAACGTCTGACCTCTGTGATTGCCAACAAGGGTTTTGCCACCAAGTACTAAGTCATGTTTTGCAGAGGGGTCAAATACTTATTTCCCTCATTAAAATGCAAATCAATTTATAACATTTTTGACTTGTGTTTTTCTGGATTTTTTTGTTGTTATTCTGTCTCTCACTGTTCAAATAAACCTACCATTAAAATTATAGACTGATCATGTCTTTGTCAGTGGGCAAACGTACAAAATCAGCAGGGGATTAAATACTTTTTTCCCTCACTGTATGTAGAGACATGATTACATTGAGAATAGTCTGATTAGTGAGAATATTATCACTTGTGAATGATGCCCAACATGTGCAGTCTAAGGCAAGAAACAGAGCGTGCATTTTTTCCCAACTTTTTGAAATCAAAGTCACATGCATCATGTAGCCTAGCCCATAGGCCTATGTTTTTTTGTGTGTGTGTGTATTTTACCCCCTTTTTCTCCCCAATTACGATCTTGTCTTATCGCTGCAACTCCCCAACAGGCTCGGGAGACGAAGGTCGAGTCATGCGTCTTTCGAAACATGACCCGCTAAACACCCTCCTGCTTAACCCGGAAGCCAGCCGCACCAATGTGTCGGAGGAAACACTGTTCAACTGACAACCGAGGTCAGCCTGCAGGCGCCTGGCCCGCCACAACGAGTCTCTAGAGCGCGATGAGCCAAGGAGAGAGAGCGAGAGAGAGACGTGCCCTCCATTTGTCTAGCTAACCATCTAACCATTTGCGGTGCCTGAAAATTTAAGTGCTTGTGGCTCATAATCTAATTTAACCACCCTCCCCACCCCCTCTCCACTCCCTGACCCCTCTCCCAACCCCCTCTCCCCACACCTTCTCCCCAGCCCCTCATCACTCCCTGCCCCCTCTCCCCACACCTTCTCCCCACCCCCTCTCCACTCCCTGCCCCCTCTCCCCACACCTTCTCCCCAGCCCCTCTCCACTCCCTGCCCCCTCTCCCCACACCTTCTCCCCACCCCCTCTCCACTCCCTGCCCCCTCTCCCCACACCTTCTCCCCACCCCCTCTCCACTCCCTGCCCCTTCTCCCCACACCTTCTCCCCACCCCCTCTCCCCTCTCCACTTCCTGCCCCTTCTCCCCACACCTTCTCCCCACCCCCTCTCCACTCCCTGCCCCCTCTCCCCACACCTTCTCCCCACCCCCTCTCCCCTCTCCACTCCCTGCCCCCACACCTTCTCCCCACCCCCTCTCCCCTCTCCACTCCCTCTCCCCACACCTTCTCCCCACCCCCTCTCCACTCTCCACTCCCTGCCCCCTGCCCCCTCTCCCCACACCTTCTCCCCACCCCCTCTCCACTCCCTGCCCCCTCTCCCCACACCTTCTCCCCACCCCCTCTCCACTCCCTGCCCCCTCTCCCCACACCTTCTCCCCACCCCCTCTCCACTCCCTGCCCCCTCTCCCCACACCTTCTCCCCACCCCCTCTCCACTCCCTGCCCCCTCTCCCCACACCTCCCCACCCCCTCTCCCCTCTCCACTTCCTTCCCCTTCTCCCCACACCTTCTCCCCACCCCCTCTCCACTCCCTGCCCCCTCTCCCCACACCTTCTCCCCACCACCTCTCCCCTCTCCACTCCCTGCCCCTTCTCCCCACCCCCTCTCCCCTCTCCACTCCCTGCCCCCTCTCCCCACACCTTCTCCCCACCCCCTCTCCCCTCTCCACTCCCTGCCCCCTCTCCCCACACCTTCTCCCCACCCCCTCTCCACTCCCTGTCCCCTCTCCCCACACCTTCTCCCCACCCCCTCTCCCCTCTCCACTCCCTGTCCCCTCTCCCCACACCTTCTCCCCACCCCCTCTCCCCTCTCCACTTCCTGCCCCTTCTCCCCACACCTTCTCCCCACCCCCTCTCCACTCCCTGCCCCCTCTCCCCACACCTTCTCCCCACCCCCTCTCCCCTCTCCACTCCCTGCCCCCCTCTCCCCACAACTTCTCCCCACCCCCTCTCCACTCCCTGCCCCCTCTCCCCACACCTTCTCCCCACCCCCTCTCCACTCCCTGCCCCCTCTCCCCACACCTTCTCCCCACCCCCTCTCCCCTCTCCACTTCCTGCCCCTTCTCCCCACACCTTCTCCCCACCCCCTCTCCCCTCTCCACTCCCTGCCCCCTCTCCCCACACCTTCTCCCCACCCCCTCTCCACTCCCTGCCCCCTCTCCCCACACCTTCTCCCCACCCCCTCTCCACTCCCTGCCCCCTCTCCCCACACCTTCTCCCCACCCCCTCTCCACTCCCTGCCCCCTCTCCCCACACCTTCTCCCCACCCCCTCTCCCCTCTCCACTTCCTGCCCCTTCTCCCCACACCTTCTCCCCACCCCCTCTCCCCTCTCCACTTCCTGCCCCTTCTCCCCACACCTTCTCCCCACCCCCTCTCCCCTCTCCACTTCCTTCCCCTTCTCCCCACACCTTCTCCCCACCCCCTCTCCCCTCTCCACTCCCTTCCCCCTCTCCCCACACCTTCTCCCCACCCCCTCTCCACTCCCTGCCCCCTCTCCCCACACCTTCTCCCCACCCCCTCTCCACTCCCTGCCCCCTCTCCCCACACCTTCTCCCCACCCCCTCTCCACTCCCTGCCCCCTCTCCCCACACCTTCTCCCCACCCCCTCTCCACTCCCTTCCCCCTCTCCCCACACCTTCTCCCCACCCCCTCTCCACTCCCTGCCCTCTCTCCCCACACCTTCTCCCCACCCCCTCTCCCCTCTCCACTCCCTGCCCCTTCTCCCCACACCTTCTCCCCACCCCCTCTCCCCTCTCCACTCCCTGCCCCCTCTCCCCACACCTTCTCCCCACCCCCTCTCCACTCCCTGCCCCCTCTCCCCACACCTTCTCCCCACCCCCTCTCCACTCCCTGCCCCCTCTCCCCACACCTTCTCCCCACCCCCTCTCCCCTCTCCACTCCCGGCCCCCTCTCCCCACACCTTCTCCACTCCCTGCCCCTTCTCCCCACACCTTCTCCCCACCCCCTCTCCACTCCCCACCCCCTCTCCCCTCTCCCCTCTCCACTCCCTGCCCCCTCTCCCCTCTCCACTCCCTGCCCCCTCTCCCCTCTCCACTCCCCACCCCCTCTCCCCTCTCCACTCCCTGCCACCTCTCCCCTCTCCACTCCCCACCCCCTCTCCCCTCTCCACTCCCCACCCCCTCTCCCCTCTCCACTCCCTGCCCCCTCTCCCCTCTCCACTCCCTGCCCCCTCTCCCCTCTCCACTCCCTGCCCCCTCTCCCCACCCCTCTCCCCTCTCCACTCCCGGCCCCCTCTCCCCACACCTTCTCCACTCCCTGCCCCTTCTCCCCACACCTTCTCCCCACCCCCTCTCCACTCCCCACCCCCTCTCCCCTCTCCCCTCTCCACTCCCTGCCCCCTCTCCCCTCTCCACTCCCTGTCCCCTCTCCCCTCTCCCCTCTCCCCACCCCCTCTCCCCTCTCCACTCCCCACCCCCTCTCCCCTCTCCACTCCCTGCCCCCTCTCCCCACCCCCTCTCCCCTCTCCACTCCCGGCCCCCTCTCCCCTCTCCACTCCCTGTCCCCTCTCCCCATCCCCGTCCCTCTCCCCCTGTACATTTTTTAATTTTAGTCATTTAGCAGACGCTCTTATCCAGAGCGACTTACAGTTAGTGAGTGCAAACAGTTTCATACTGTACAGTACAGAGAGTGCTGTGATTGGTTTAGGGAAAGAAGAAGAGTGGCAGGGTAATATAAAAAATCCACACATTATTGTGATTCGCTGCTTCCCTCCTTCCTCCACATTTCTAAAGCACTAGCTGTGACTGTGAGTTCTGAGCAACAACACAAAGTCTTAAGTGCTCTCCTGGCAGCTCTGTGTCGCTATAAGAAGCTCGGTGTGACACTGGGTACAATTCAGTTAGGTTTAGGAATACAGTACATCACACAAAGGCATTGGGCTGTTATGGAGATGAACCATGACAAGGTGGCGATGCGGTGGTGATCTGGATGTGTTCCTGATGCGATGCGGTGGCGATCTGGATGTGTTCCTGATGCGATGCGGTGGCGATCTGGATGTGTTCCTGGTGTACAGCGGTTAAACCGTGTTTTAATCATTCACACTTGTGTTCAACAAGATCTGTGCCTTGCAAAAGTATTCATCCCCCTTGGCGTTTTTCCTATTTTGTTGCATTACAACCTGTAATTTAAATTTATTTTTTATTTTTATTTCATGTAAATGGACATACACAAAATAGACCAAATTGGTGAAGTGAAATGAAAAAAATAAATAACAGAAAACTGGTGCGTGCATATGTATTCACCCCCTTTGCTATGAAGCCCCTAAATAAGATCTGGTGCAACCAATTACCTTCAGAAGTCACATAATTAGTTAAATAAAGTCCACCTGTGTGCAATCTAAGTGTCACATGATCTGTCACATGATCTCAGTAAATGTACACCTGGGGGGGGGGGGTGAATAGTTATGCACGCTCAAGTTTTCTGTTTTCTTGTTTTATTTGTTGTTTGTTTCACCCCAAAAAATGTTTGGCATCTTCAAAGTGGTAGGCATGTTGTGTAAATCAAATGATACAAACCCCTCAAAAATCCATTTAAATTCCAGGTTGTAAGGCAACAAAATAGGAAAAATGCCAAGGGGGGTGAATACTTTCGCAAGCCACTGTATGTATACTGTAGGAACCACACATGCGGAGATCCATTCACCTACTCTGCGTCTCACAAAGACACAGCGGTTGGAACCAAAAATCTCAAATATGGACTCATCAGACCAAAGGACAGATTTTCACCAGTCTAATGTCAGTTTCTCGTGTTTCTTGGTTCAAGCAAGTCTCTTCTTCTTATTGGTGTCCTTTAGTAGTGGTTTCTTTGCAGTAATTCGACCATGAAGGCTGATTCACACATTCTCCTCTGAACAGTTGATGTTGAGATGCGTCTGTTACTTGAACTCTGTGAAGCATTTATTTGGGCTGCAATTTCTGAGGCTGGTAACTCTAATGAACTTATCCTCTGCAGCAGAGGTAACTCTGGGTCTTCCATTCCTGTGGTGGTCCTCATGAGAGCCAGTTTCATCATAGAGCTTGATGGTTTTTGCGACTGCACTTGAAGAAACTTTCAAAGTTCTTGACATTTTCCGGATTGACTGACCTTCATCTGTTAAATTAATGATGGACTGTCGTTTCTCTTTGCTTATTTGAGCTGTTCTTGCCATAATATGGACTTGGTCTTTTACCAAATTGGCACACCTGTTAATTGAAATGCATTCCAGGTGACTACCTCATGAATCTGTTTGAGAGAATGCCAAGTGTGTGCAAAGCTGTCATCAAGGCAAAGGGTGGCTACTTTGAAGAATCTCAAATATAACATATATTTTGATTTGTTTAACACTTTTTTGGTTACTACATGATTCCTTATGTGTTATTTCATAGTTTTGATGTCTTCGCTATTATTCTACAATGTAGAAAATAGTACAAATAAAGTAAAGTCCTGGAATGAGCAGGTGTGTCCACACCTTTTGACTGGTACTGTATAACCATACGCTTATTGCGTGAGGAGACTTTTGTTGTTCTTTGTTCTTTAATCTAAAGTTAACTAGACACAGCAAAACGTTTTGCAGGTCAATAACATAATAGTCACTAACAACAGTCGTATGTTGTATGTTTGTATCCACTAATTGCTTAGTCATTCATTATTATGGTTTTAAATGAAAACCTACCTGGTGGGGGGTGCTATTATTAAGGAAGGTTCATTAGTAACTGTGTGTGTGTGTGTGTGTGTGTGTAACCTGAACAGGTGTTGGGAGTCGATAGTGGCAGAGAGAAAGAGGTGACACCTTTGAAGCGTGACACAATCTTGGGCCACAGTTACGTCATTTAGCAGACGCTCTTATCCAGAGCAACTTACAGTTCAATGAGTGCATATATTTTCATACTGGCCCCCCCCCGTGGGAATCGACCCCACAACCCTGGCGTTGCAAGCGCCATGCTCTACCAACTGAGCTACACGGGACTATACCTTGAATAGCTTGTGGGAATGGCATCCACAATTGCAGTGAAGTGTGTGTGTGTATGCATACGTGTGTGTGTGTGTGTGTGTGTGTGTGTATGCATACGTGTGTGTGTGTGTGTGTGTATGCATACGTGTGTGTGTGTGTGTGTGTGTGTGTGTGTGTGTGTGTGTGTGTATGCATAAGTGTGTGTGTGTGTGTGTGTGTATGTGTGCTCAGGGCCGACACTTCAGAAATGATACCTGATGGTTTTGTATGTAGCTTTATAATACCAGGCTGAACGTACATGTTCTCTGAGTGCTGCTAAGAGCACTTGACATGAATTACTGCACTAGAATGTGCTCTTAGTTTCACCAAAGTGGACTCTTTCACTGCAATTCATTTAATTGTACTGCATGGCAGAGTGATCGTTGGAGAATGCTGACTAATGATGAGCAATTCACCTTGCTGAGACCTTTTCTTACTCCCTCTACTTGACTTCAACTGAACATCACATCTGTTGTTTTTGTTTAACGAGATCGGATCTTATTTGTGTACTATTTTTAAAAACAACAGGGAATGTAGAGATGAAGATAGATCGATTGTAGTGGGGCTCAGACAAGAATGGCTCAAACTCTGAGTCAGCTCAAACTCCCATTGCCAGGGGGATATGTAGTCCTGAGTTGGCTCAAACCCCCATTGCCAGGGGGATATGTAGTCCTGAGTTGGCTCAAACCCCCATTGCCAGGGGGATATGTAGTCCTGAGTCAGCTCAAACCCCCATTGCCAGGGGGATATGTAGTCCTGAGTTGGCTCAAACCCCCATTGCCAGGGGGATATGTAGTCCTGAGTTGGCTCAAACCCCCATTGCCAGGGGGATATGTAGTCCTGAGTCAGCTCAAACCCCCATTGCCAGGGGGATATGTAGTCCTGAGTTGGCTCAAACCCCCATTGCCAGGGGGATATGTAGTCCTGAGTCAGCTCAAACCCCCATTGCCAGGGGGATATGTAGTCCTGAGTTGGCTCAAACCCCCATTGCCAGGGGGATATGTAGTCCTGAGTTTGCTCAAACCCCCATTGCCAAGGAAATATGTAGTCCTGAGTTGGCTCAAACCCCCATTGCCAGGGGGATATGTAGTCCTGAGTCAGCTCAAACCCCCATTGCCAGGGGGATATGTAGTCCTGAGTTGGCTATGCTTTCACTAGACCAGACTCCGTCACAAGAAAGTCACGACTTTAAACTGACTTTTACAGACAGTGTGGGGATAATATGTAATACCAAGCTAACAGAGTGTCCGGTGATAATATGTAATACCAAGCTAACAGAGTGTCTGGTGATAATATGTAATACCAAGCTAACAGAGTGTCTGGTGATAATATGTAATACCAAGCTAACAGAGTGTCTGGTGATAATATGTAATACCAAGCTAACAGAGTGTCTGGTGATAATATGTAATACCAAGCTAACAGAGTGTCTGGTGATAATATGTAATACCAAGCTAACAGAGTGTCTGGTGATAATATGTAATACCAAGCTAACAGAGTGTCTGGTGATAATATGTAATACCAAGCTAACAGAGTGTCTGGTGATAATATGTAATACCAAGCTAACAGAGTGTCTGGTGATAATATGTAATACCAAGCTAACAGAGTGTCTGGTGATAATATGTAATACCAAGCTAACAGAGTGTCTGGTGATAATATGTAATACCAAGCTAACAGAGCTGACAGGATTACACTTCAGCCCCTTTATTCTTTCTACATCTGAGACCCTTTTATCTCAAGTTTTTACCATGTAAGATAGAAAATAAAATTGTCATCAAAACGAACCCCAAGTGCTACATACCATGACTGTTCCTCAATAGGGCTACATCTGTCCCTCCCTCCTTGGTCTGAGAAGACTAGATCTGTCTCTAGATCAGGGGTCACCAACCGGTCGATCTTCAAGGCATTCCTAGTCGATCACCAAACATTTCTGTAGAAAAGCCAACGATAAAGGCTGTGATAAAGGCTGTGATAAAGGCTGTGATAACGGCTGTGATAACGGCTGTGATAAAGACTGTGATAAAGGCTGTGATAAAGGCTGTGATAAAGGCTGTGATAAAGGCTGTGATAAAGGCTGTGATAAAGGCTGTGATAACGGCTGTGATAAAGGCTGTGATAAAGGCTGTGATAAAGACTGTGATAAAGGCTGTGATAAAGGCTGTGATAAAGACTGTGATAAAGGCTGTGATAAAGGCTGTGATAAAGGCTGTGATAAAGGCTGTGATAAACGTTGTGATAACGGCTGTGATAAAGACTGTGATAAAGACTGTTATAAAGGCTGTGATAACGGCTGTGATAAAGGCTGTGATAAAGACTGTGATAAAGACTGTGATAAAGGCTGTGATAAACGTTGTGATAACGGCTGTGATAAAGACTGTGATAAAGACTGTTATAAAGGCTGTGATAACGGCTGTGATAAAGGCTGTGATAAAGGCTGTGATAAAGACTGTGATAAAGGCTGTGATAAAGGCTGTGATAAAGACTGTGATAACGGCTGTGATAAAGTCTGTGATAAAGGCTGTGATAAAGGCTGTGATAAAGACTGTGATAAAGGCTGTGATAACGGCTATGATAAAGTCTGTGATAAAGGCTGTGATAAAGACTGTGATAAAGGCTGTGATAAAGGCTGTGATAAAGGCTGTGATAAAGGCTGTGATAAAGACTGTGATAAAGACTGTGATAAACACTTGCGCTCCTTTTTATTCATGTTGCCCTGTTGGTGGTAGGTGCATTTGATTCAGAAGCCCTGTTGATGGTAGGTGCACTTGATTCAGAAGCCCTGTTGGTGGTAGGTGCATTTGATTCAGAAGCCCTGTTGGTGGTAGGTGCATTTGATTCAGAAGCCCTGTTGATGGTAGGTGCACTTGATTCAGAAGCCCTGTTGGTGGTAGGTGCATTTGATTCAGAAGCCCTGTTGGTGGTAGGTGCATTTGATTCAGAAGCCCTGTTGGTGGTAGGTGCATTTGATTCAGAAGCCCTGTTGGTGGTAGGTGCATTTGATTCAGAAGCCCTGTTGGTGGTAGGTGCACTTGATTCAGAAGCCCTGTTGGTGGTAGGTGCATTTGATTCAGAAGCCCTGTTTGTGGTAGGTGCACTTGATTCAGAAGCCCTGTTGGTGGTAGGTGCATTTGATTCAGAAGCCCTGTTGTTGGTAGGTGCATTTGATTCAGAAGCCCTGTTGGTGGTAGTTGCACTTGATTCAGAAGCCTTCCACAAGAAGCTAATTGGGCTCCCGAGTGGCGCAGCGGTCTAAGGCACTGCATCTCAGTGCTTGAGGCGTCACTACAGACCCCCTGGTTCGATTCCAGGCTGTATCACAACCGACCGTGATTGGGAGTCCCATAGGGTGGCGCACAATTGGCCCAGCATTGTCTGGGTTTGACCGGTGTAGGCCGTCATTGTAAATAAGAATTTGTTCTTATCTGGCTTGCCTAGTTAAATAAAGGTTTAAAAAAAACAATAAAAAAACAGCATGATCATTACACAGGTGCATATTGTGCTGGGGACAATAAAAGGCCACTCTAAAATGTTATTTTTGTCACACAAGACAATGCCACAGATGTCTCAAGTTTAGAAGGAGTGTGCAATTCTCATGCTGACTGCAGGAATGTCCACCAGAGCTGTTGCCAGAGAATTGAATGTTAATTTCTCTACCATAAGCCACCTCCAACGTTGTTTTAGAGAATTTGGCAGTACGTCCAACCGGCCTCTCAACTGCAGACCACGTGTAACCACACCAGCCCAGGACCTCCACATTCGGCTTCTTCACCTGCGAGATTATATGAGACCAGCCACCCGGACAGCTGATGAAACTGTGGGTTTGCAGAACCAAAGAATTTCTGCACAAACTGTCAGAAACCGTCTCGGGGAAGTTCATCTGCCTGCTCGTCCTCACCAGGGTCTTGACCTGACTGCAGTTCGGCGTCGTAACTGACTTCAGTGAGCAAATGCTCACCTTCGATGGCCACTGGCACGCTGGAGAAGTGTGCTCTTCACTGATTAATCCCGGTTTCAACTGTACCGGACAGAGGGCAGACATTGTGTATGGCGTTGTGTGGGCAAGCTGTTTGAGGATGTCAACGTTGTGAACAGGGTGCCCGATGGTGGAGGTGGGGTTATGGTATGGGCAGGCATAAGCTACGGACAACGAACACAATTGCATTTTATCCATGGCAATTTGAATGCACAGAGATACCGTGACGAGATCCTGAGGCCCATTGTCATGCCATTCATCTGCCGCCATCACCTCATGTTTCAGCATGATAATGCACGGCCCCATGTCGCAAGGATCTGTACACAATTCCTGGAAGCTGAAAATGTCCCAGTTCTTCCATGCTCTGGATCGACGTGTACAACAGCGTGTTCCAGTTCCCGCCAATATCCAGCAACTTTGCACAGCCATTGAAGAGGAGTGGGACAACATTCCACAGGGCACAATCAAAAGCCTGATGAACTCTATGCAAAGGAGTTGTATTCGGCTGCATGAGGCAAATGGTGGTTTTGTGATCCATGCCCCTACTTTTTTGTGACCAACAGATGCATATCTGTATTCGCAGTCACGTGAATCCATAGATTAGTGCCTAATTAATGTATTTCAATTGACTGATTTCCTTATATGAAGTGTAACTCAGTCAAATCTTTGACATTGTTGCATGTTGCGTTTATATTTTTGTTCAAGTATAATATGGTCTGAGAAGAACAATATTGTCAGAACAGGCATATAGCCAATACGCTGTCATAATGTATTAGGCCTACTGCACAAACCTCATTCCTACACAGCTGTTTTTATTAGGTTAATGTTACATTTCTTAAGTCATGTTTAAAAAATAATCTGAGTGGTAGATCTCGGCTTGCTTTTTGACCGTGAAAGTGATCTTGACTCAGTATGAAAAATGTATGCACTAACTGTAAGTCGCTCTGGATAAGAGTGTCTGCTAAATGACTAAAATGTAAAACGTAAAAGGTTGGTGACCACTGCTCTAGGACATACCAAGGTTTTCCTTCAAAGCAGTGATTTAACTTTTTAAAAAACCCTTGAGTGTTAATTAACATCAAAAACCCTGTCCCAATGTCCCGTATGAAACTACAAAAACAGACACAGCTTCCAGGAGACTTCTGAGTTTTTTTAATTACCTTCCATTTATTTATTTTTTTTACCCCCCTTTTCTCCCCAATTTCTTCATATCCAATTACGATCTCGTCTCATCGATGCAACTCCCCAACTGGCTCAGGAGAGGCGAAAGTCGAGTCATGCATCCTCCGAAACATGACCCGCCAAACTGCGCCACCCTATGGGACTCCTGGTCACGGCCGGTTGTGACACAGCCTGGGATCGAACCTGGGTCTGTAGTGACACCTCAAGCACTGCAATGGATTGCCTTAGACAGCTGCGCAGCTCGGGAGGACCAAATGACCTTACTTTTAACTTTCCCATATCGGAAAACACTCTGTAAAAGGCAGTCAGTCCGTCAGACAGGTTTAGACCCACTGGGCAAAACTGGTTGAATCAATGTTGTTTCCACGTCATTTCAACCCAAAAAATCTATATGATGACGTTGAATCAACGGGAAAAACAAATTGGCTAAAAAGCCATCAACGTAAGGGCATTTCATTTTTTTCTCACCCAACTTTTAAATCCAATTACATGCTGAAATATTTTGTTGATTTCATGTTGAATTCACGTCAGTTGACAACTCAACCAAATTTAAACCAAAGCTAGAAGTTGAACTGACTTCTGTGCCCAGTGGGGAGCACATTGGGCATTATAATGTAAAATATGAATAAAAATAACTCCACCTGCCCCGAGCTGTAAAGTTTGGTGGAGGAGGAATAATGGTCTGGTGCTGTTTTATATGGATCGGGCTAGGCCCCTTAGTTCCAGTGAAGTGAAATATTAATGCTACAGCATACAATGACATTCTAGATGATTCTTTGAGGCAACAGTTTGGGGAAGGCCCTTTCCTATTTCAGCATGACAATGCCCGCATGAACAAAGCGAGGCCCACACAGAAATGGTTTGTCGAGATCGGTGTGGAAGAACTTGACTGGCCTGCACAGAGCCCTGAGCTCAACCCCATCAAACACCTTTGGGATGAATTGGATCGCCGACTGTGAGCCAAGCGTAATTGGCCAACATCAGTGCCTGACCTCACTAATGCTCTTGTGGCTGAATGGGAGCAAGTTCCCGCAGCAATGTTCCAACATCTAGTGGAAAGCCTTCCCAGAAGAGTGGAGGCTGTTATAGCAGCAAAGGAGGGACCAACTCCATATTAATGCCCATGATTTTGGAATTAGATGTTTGACGAGCAGGTGTCCACATACTTTTGGTCATGTAGTTGTTACTGAAGATCTGAACGGTTAGCAAATTGTTGAGGCTGACCAAACACTTCTCCGTTCTGTCCAGGTATGAGACGGGACACCAACCCAAAGCTGACTTCCTCTCTGTCCTAACCACTAACCCTAACCCCTAGTTCTTTCCCTAACTTTCCTATAACTATCATTCTGTTCTGTTCCAGGTGTGAGATCAGAGACACTCACCTGGTTGAAGAGAGCATCCTGGAGACCCTGAACACCAATAACCACCCCTCTAGTCCTATGACTAGTCCTCTAACAGATCCGACAGGATGCTATAGGACAGATCCTAACTGTCCTTCTGCTTCCATCTTCCCAGGTATGAGATCAGAGACACTCACCTGGTTGAGGAAAGCGTTCTGGAGACCCTGAAGATCAAAGCTGACTTCCTCAACTTCAAGCCCCGCCCCTTTAACATGCGAGAGTTCTACGACCGGACGGGCCATGACATCAAGGACATGCTGCTGTCGTGCTACTACTGCGGGGTGGAGTGCAGCGCTGAGGACTTCACTGTGGTAAGTCACCATGTAGCATCTGGTTGAAACTCTGTGATGCTAAGCTATCTGCCCTCTGCTGGCTATGTGAACACAGCTCATCTCTGTTGTACTGTAGCATAGAGCGCAGGACTGACTGGTCTGACCTTCCTCAAATGGTTTTATCTCATGCATCTGATCATCCACATCAAAGTGGTGATCGGTGAATTAAGCTCTCGCTCTCGATCAGTAACCTTACCTGAGACCAGAAGACTTGTCTTACCGCTGCAAGGTCAATTCTATGCTCTAGATCAATTCTATGCTCTAGGTCAATTCTATGCTCTAGATCAATTCTATGCTCTAGGTCAATTCTATGCTCTAGATCAATTCTATGCTCTTGTTCAATTCTATGCTCTAGATCAATTCTATGCTGTAGATCAATTCTATGCTCTAGATCAATTCTATGCTCTATGTCAATTCTATGCTCTAGATCAATTCTAGGCTCTAGGTCAATTCTAGGCTCTAGATCAATTCTAGGCTCTAGATCAATTCTAGGCTCTAGGTCAATTCTAGGCTCTAGATCAATTCTATGCTCTAGGTCAATTCTAGGTTCTAGATCAATTCTAGGCTCTAGATCAATTCTATGCTCTAGGTCAGTGGTCTAACATCATCAGTTGGTGTGCAGAATCCCCAAGTTGGTTGGAACCCAGTTGTTACCACATAATGTGCCTTTGGAAAGTATTCAGACCCCTTGACTTTTTCCACATTTTGTTACGTTACAGCCTTATTCTAAAATTGATTTTTTTTTTATCCTCAGCAATCTACACACAATACCCCATAATGACAAAGCAAAAACAGGTTTTTAGAAATTGTAGCAAATTTATTACAAATAAAAAACAGATACCTTATTTACATAAGTATTCAGACACTTTGCTATGAGACTCGAAATTGAGCTCAGGTGCATCCTGTTTCCATTGATCATCCTTGAGATGTTTCTACAACTTGATTGGAGTCCACCTGTGGTAAATTCAATTGATTGGACATGATTTGGAAAGGCACACACCTGTCTATATAAGGTCCCACAGTTGACAGTGCATTTCAGAGCAAAAACCAAGCCATGAGGTTGAAGAAATTGTCCGTAGAGCTCAGAGACAGGATTGTGTCGAGGCACAGATCTGGGGAAGGGTACCAACAAATGTCTGCAACATTGAAGGTCCTCAAGAACACAGTGGCCTCCATAATTCTTAAATGGAAGAAGTTTGGAACCACCAAGACTCTTCCTAGAGCTGGCCGCCCTGCCAAACTGAGCAATCGAGGGAGAAGGGCCTTGGTCAGGGAGGTGACCAAGAACCCGATGGTCACTCTGACAGAGCTCCAGAGTTCCTGTGTGGAGATGGTAGAACCTTCCAGAAGGACAACCATCGCTGCAGCACTCCACCAATCAGGCCTTTATGGTAGAGTGGCCAGACAGAAGCCACTCCTCAGTAAAAGGCACATGACAGCCCGCTTGGAGTTTGCCAAAAGGCACCTAAAGACTCTCAGACCATGAGAAACAAGATTCTCTGGTCTGATGAAACCAAGATTGAACTCTTTGGCCTGAATGCCAAGCATCACGTCTGGAGGAAACCTGGCACCATCCCTATGGTGGTGGCAGTATCATGCTGTGGGGATGTTTTTCAGTGGCAGGGACTGGGAGACTAGCCAGGATCAATGCAAAGATGAACGGAGCAAAGTACAGAGAGATCCTTGATGAAAACCTGCTCCAGAGCGCTCAGGACTGTCAGTGGGTGCTGTAGGTGGGTGTGGTGCAGGAATCAGGCGCAGGACGCAGAAACTTAGTCCAAAATACTTTAGTGAAAACTCACTCAATACACGAGCCAAAAAGCCCGGAGACGAGAGAATACGCACACAGGCGTAAACCAAAATGCGCACTAACATGTGCGAGAACCCTCCTAAAACAGAGGAGGAAAACAACGAAGTACAGATGACCAACAGTAGCGCACAAACACGACAGCGAGGACAATCACACACAACACCTGACAAACACAACGAGAACTTATAGGACACTAATGAGCGCTAAACGAAAACAGGTGTACAACATCAAGACAAAACCAAACGAACATCGAAACATACAACGGTGGCAGCTAGTACTCCGGAGACGACGACCGCCGAAGTCTGCCCGAGCAAGGAAGAGAGGCAGCCTCGGCCGAAACCGTGACAAGGACCTCAGACTGGGGCGAAGGTTCACCTTCCAACAGGACAATGACCCTAAGCACACAGCCAAGACAATGCAGGAGTGGCTTCGGGACAAGTCTCTGAATGTTCTTGAGTGGCCCAGCCAAAGGCCGGACTTGAACCCTATCGAAAATCTCTGAAGAGACCTGAAAATAGCTGTGCAGCAACGCTCCCCATCCAACCTGATAGAGCTTGAGAGAATCTGCAGAGAAGAATGGGAGAAACTCCCCAAGTACAGGTGTGCCAAGCTTGTAGCGTCATACCCAAGAAGACTCAAGGCTGTAATCGCTGCCAAAGGTGCTTCAACAAAGTATTGGGTAAAGGGTCTGAATACTTATGTAAATGTGATATTTCCGTTTTATATTTTGTATAAATTAGCAATAATTTCTAAAAAAAAATTTTTGCTTTGTCATTATGGGGCAAACATAATGTAGGTGGATGAGGGAAAAAAAACAATTTAATCCATTTTAGAATAAGGCTGTAACGTAAGAAAATGTGGAAAAAGTCAAGGGGTCTGAATACTTTCCGAAGGCACTGTATACAATGCAACTCGCTCCTGGTTTCTGTCTCTGTAGGATACAACAGTGAGAAATACTGCTGTATTCTTAATTATATTTTAGAATACAGCATTTCTTCGTCTGGTCTGGAAACTGCGTGAAGCTAGGTGCCCACCGCTGGCTACATTAACACAGGGCATCCCTGTGCTGTAGCATGGAGCTCCAGACTGACAGGTCTCACCTGACCTTTCTGTCATGGATGTATCTGATCCATCTGAATAACAATGGAGCGTAGAGTGACCTAGCCCGAGACTTTAAGATTTGTGTTAGCGTCCCGAGTTTATGCCTAGCTTTAGGTCAGCGGGCTAACACAGTCTTGTGGTGTGCAGGAGACCTGGGTTCAAACCCTGTTGAACACACATGTAGAAGCCTCCATGTAGCGTCCATGTAGAAGCCTCCATGTAGCGTCCATGTAGTAGCCTCCATATAGCATCCATGTAGTAGCGTCCATGTAGCCTCCATGTAGTAGCCTCCATGTAGCCTCCATGTAGTAGCCTCCATGTAGCGTCCATGTAGAAGCCTCCATGTAGCGTCCATGTAGTAGCGTCCATGTAGCCTCCATGTAACCTCCACGTAGCCTCCATGTAGCCTCCATGTAGTAGCCTCCATATAGCATCCATGTAGTAGCCTCCATGTAGCCTCCATGTAGTAGCCTCCATGTAGCGTCCATGTAGAAGCCTCCATGTAGCGTCCATGTAGTAGCGTCCATGTAGCCTCCATGTAACCTCCACGTAGCCTCCATGTAGCCTCCATGTAGTAGCCTCCATATAGCATCCATGTAGTAGCCTCCATGTAGCGTCCATGTAGCCTCCATGTAGCCTCCATGTAGTAACGTCCATGTAGTAGCCTCCATGTAGCGTCCATGAAGTAGCCTCCATGTAGCCTCCATGTAGTAGCGTCCATGTAGTACCCGCCATGTAGCGTCCATGAAGTAGGCTCCATGTAGCCTCCATGTAGCATCCATGAAGTAGCCTCCATATAGTAGCGTCCATGTAGCGTCCATGTAGAAGCGTCTATGTAGCGTCTGTAGCGTCCATGTGGAAGCCTCTATGTAGCGTCCATGAAGTAGCCTCCATGTAGAAGCCTCCATGTAGTGTCCATGAAGTAGCGTCCATGAAGTAGCCTACATGTAGTATTGTCCATATAGTAGCGTCCATATAGTAGCGTCCATGTAGTGTCTATGTAGCGTCCATGTAGCATGCAAATAATAGAAATAACTGTTCACTGTTATATGCTCCCATATTTTATTACAGTGTTTCTTAGTCTGGTTGATGCTACGCTTGTCTCTGTAGCATGGAGCGCCAGACTCTATCTCCATGATAAATGTAGTTCCTGTACTCTAGCATGGAACTCCAGACTCTATCTCCATGATAAATGTAGTTCCTGTACTCTAGCATGGAACTCCAGTCTCTATCTCCATGATAAATGTAGTTCCTGTACTCTAGCATGGAGCGCCAGACTCTATCTCCATGATAAATGTAGTTCCTGTACTCTAGCATGGAACTCCAGACTCTATCTCCATGATAAATGTAGTTCCTGTACTCTAGCATGGAACTCCAGACTCTATCTCCATGATAAATGTAGTTCCTGTACTCTAGCATGGAACTCCAGACTCTATCTCCATGATAAATGTAGTTCCTGTACTCTAGCATGGAACTCCAGACTCTATCTCCATGATAAATGTAGTTCCTGTACTCTAGCATGGAACTCCAGACTCTATCTCCATGATAAATGTAGTTCCTGTACTCTAGCATGGAACTCCAGACTCTATCTCCATGATAAATGTAGTTCCTGTACTCTAGCATGGAACTCCAGACTCTATCTCCATGATAAATGTAGTTCCTGTACTCTAGCATGGAACTCCAGACTCTATCTCCATGATACCTTTTTTACCCAAACTATCATACTCTATATGTGCTCATATCGACCTTTATTTGACCTACACACCTGTGTTGCAGAAACACCTCTCGCCTTTTGGGGGGCCCCCTCTTGAGGGCTTAGAGAAAAATATCTGTTTTAAAGTTAATTGCCTGTAATTCTACCCATTTTGCGATGGGGTTGATAGACATTTCTGCAGTTTTAAAGTTTAATTGCCTGTAATTCTACCCATTTTGCGATGGGATTGATAGACATTTCTGCAGTTTTAAAGCAAATTTCCTGCAATTGTACACATTAATGATATCTGAGTAAGAGTGACTAACAAAATCAATGTGGGCCCCTGGAGGTCAGGGCCCCCTGGAGGTCAGGGCCCCCTGGAGGTCAGGGCCCCCTGGAGGTCAGCCCCCTGGAGGTCAGGGCCCCCTGGAGGTCAGGGCCCCCTGGAGGTCAGCCCCCTGGAGGTCAGGGCCCCCTGGAGGTCAGGGCCCCCTGGAGGTCAGGGCCCCTGGGCAGGTGCCCTGCGTGCCCGGTCGGTATTCGACCATGATTACTACAAGTTTAGATAACTGGATAGACTAATTTACCAATCTAAATTTGTTTTGCTAATTGACATGGCTAATTGAGTGACTGTCAGTGAATGCCAAAACAAGAGATAAACTGCTGATGCACAATCAGAACTAACTAATTAACTGGCACCTGCTATTTTAACTCTCAACAGTATGTTGAGACCCTGACTGAGTTCCCCCCCCACCCCTCAAATAATTATATTATTTATATTTTTTGGGGTCTGGGGCCCCCTAGTGACCGGGGGCCCTAAGCTACCACTTATGTTGCTTATGCCTGCAGCCGGCCCTGCTCAGTAACACATAAAGTAACACCTTTGCCACTCTTCTTCAGATGTTTTTACACTGTTGGTCAAATAGTACATCGATGTAATACAAAAGTGGTGGTTCAGTTCAGTTTCTGTTTGAATGAAAACAACCAATTTGCTTTTCATTTTATTGTCAGTGCTTCACAACAAATAACAAGTAATTGAAATGAAATGATATCATAGATGTGAAATGCAAGCCACTCAGGTGTATCTTTCATCTAAAAGCCGTATCATTAACTTGTTTGATCAACTGCGAAAATTGTCAGCTCACATCAAGTGACCTAACATGAGTTCCTGTGTCGACTACAAGGATACCGCTGTGGCTCTCCTCTCCTCTCCCTGCCCTTCACTGTCCCTCCTGCTGAGGTAAAACCCCATGGTCTGAAAGACACACCTTTCCCTATGGCCCTTAGAAATGTGTACTGCCAGGTACTGTAATGTGCTATCTACTCTGCTGTGTGGATCCTGTAGGATCATAATGTACTATCTACTCTGCTGTGTGGGTCCTGTAGGATCATAATGTACTATCTACTCTGCTGTGTGGCTCCTGTAGGATCATAATGTACTATCTACTCTGCTGTGTGGGTCCTGTAGGATCATAATGTACTATCTACTCTGCTGTGTGGATCCTGTAGGATCATAATGTACTATCTACTCTGCTGTGTGGATCCTGTAGGATCATAATGTACTATCTACTCTGCTGTGTGGGTCCTGTAGGATCATAATGTACTATCTACTCTGCTGTGTGGGTCCTGTAGGATCATAATGTACTATCTACTCTGCTGTGTGGCTCCTGTAGGATAATAATGTACTATCTACTCTGCTGTGTGGCTCCTGTAGGATAATAATGTACTATCTACTCTGCTGTGTGGCTCCTGTAGGATAATAATGTACTATCTACTCTGCTGTGTGGCTCCTGTAGGATAATAATGTACTATCTACTCTGCTGTGTGGCTCCTGTAGGATAATAATGTACTATCTACTCTGCTGTGTGGCTCCTGTAGGATCATAATGTACTATCTACTCTGCTGTGTGGGCTCCTGTAGGATCATAATGTACTATCTACTCTGCTGTGTGGCTCCTGTAGGATCATAATGTACTATCTACTCTGCTGTGTGGCTCCTGTAGGATAATAATGTACTATCTACTCTGCTGTGTGGGTCCTGTAGGATCATAATGTACTATCTACTCTGCTGTGTGGGCTCCTGTAGGATCATAATGTACTATCTACTCTGCTGTGTGGCTCCTGTAGAATCATAATGTACTATCTACTCTGCTGTGTGGGTCCTGTAGGATCATAATGTACTATCTACTCTGCTGTGTGGATCCTGTAGGATCATAATGTACTATCTACTCTGCTGTGTGGATCCTGTAGGATCATAATGTACTATCTACTCTGCTGTGTGGGTCCTGTAGGATCATAATGTACTATCTACTCTGCTGTGTGGGTCCTGTAGGATCATAATGTACTATCTACTCTGCTGTGTGGCTCCTGTAGGATAATAATGTACTATCTACTCTGCTGTGTGGCTCCTGTAGGATAATAATGTACTATCTACTCTGCTGTGTGGGTCCTGTATGATCATAATGTACTATCTACTCTGCTGTGTGGGTCCTGTAGGATCATAATGTACTATCTACTCTGCTGTGTGGCTCCTGTAGGATAATAATGTACTATCTACTCTGCTGTGTGGCTCCTGTAGGATCATAATGTACTATCTACTCTGCTGTGTGGGCTCCTGTAGGATCATAATGTACCATCTACTCTGCTGTGTGGGCTCCTGTAGGATCATAATGTACTATCTACTCTGCTGTGTGGCTCCTGTAGGATAATAATGTACTATCTACTCTGCTGTGTGGCTCCTGTAGGATCATAATGTACTATCTACTCTGCTGTGTGGGCTCCTGTAGGATCATAATGTACTATCTACTCTGCTGTGTGGCTCCTGTAGAATCATAATGTACTATCTACTCTGCTGTGTGGGTCCTGTAGGATCATAATGTACTATCTACTCTGCTGTGTGGGCTCCTGTAGAATCATAATGTACTATCTACTCTGCTGTGTGGCTCCTGTAGAATCATAATGTACTATCTACTCTGCTGTGTGGGTCCTGTAGGATCATAATGTACTATCTACTCTGCTGTGTGGCTCCTGTAGAATCATAATGTACTATCTACTCTGCTGTGTGGCTCCTGTAGGATCATAATGTACTATCTACTCTGCTGTGTGGCTCCTGTAGGATCATAATGTACTATCTACTCTGCTGTGTGGCTCCTGTAGGATCATAATGTACTATCTACTCTGCTGTGTGGGTCCTGTAGGATCATAATGTACTATCTACTCTGCTGTGTGGGTCCTGTAGGATGATAATGTACTATCTACTCTGCTGTGTGGCTCCTGTAGGATCATAATGTACTATCTACTCTGCTGTGTGGGCTCCTGTAGGATCATAATGTACTATCTACTCTGCTGTGTGGGTCCTGTAGGATCATAATGTACTATCTACTCTGCTGTGTGGCTCCTGTAGGATCATAATGTACTATCTACTCTGCTGTGTGGCTCCTGTAGGATCATAATGTACTATCTACTCTGCTGTGTGGCTCCTGTAGGATCATAATGTACTATCTACTCTGCTGTGTGGGTCCTGTAGGATCATAATGTACTATCTACTCTGCTGTTTGGGTCCTGTAGTATCATAATGTACTATCTACTCTGCTGTGTGGCTCCTGTAGGATCATAATGTACTATCTACTCTGCTGTGTGGCTCCTGTAGGATCATAATGTACTATCTACTCTGCTGTTTGGGTCCTGTAGTATCATAATGTACTATCTACTCTGCTGTGTGGCTCCTGTAGGATCATAATGTACTATCTACTCTGCTGTGTGGGTCCTGTAGGATCATAATGTACTATCTACTCTGCTGTGTGGCTCCTGTAGGATCATAATGTACTATCTACTCTGCTGTGTGGGTCCTGTAGGATCATAATGTACTATCTACTCTGCTGTGTGGGTCCTGTAGTATCATAATGTACTATCTACTCTGCTGTGTGGGTCCTGTAGGATCATAATGTACTATCTACTCTGCTGTGTGGGTCCTGTAGGATCATAATGTACTATCTACTCTGCTGTGTGGGTCCTGTAGAATCATAATGTACTATCTACTCTGCTGTGTGGGTCCTGTAGTATCATAATGTACTATCTACTCTGCTGTGTGGCTCCTGTAGTAATGTGCTGATGTGGGACGTAAGGTAGATTAGAGCTGTACGGCTACTAACAGCTCAACAGAGGGCACTAATGTGGTCTGGGTCCCAAATAGCACCCTATTCCCTACATAGTGCACTATTTCTGACCAACGGTAGTGCACTATATAGGGAATGTGATGCAATTTGAGATGCAGATCTAATGGTGTGGAAAGAGTAATCTCCTGTTACTAACATAGGCAACTTCTGCGTGTGTTTTACGCACACACACACACACACACACACACACACAGACACACACACACACACACACACACATACAGATAGATGTGTGTTTTTTCAATGTAAATTGATTTAATCAGTTTGAGAATGAAAGCAACTGAACAAAATAAAAATACATATATTATTAGTTTGAATTTACCATTTGTATTTGCTATATTTTGGGATGTTTTGCTCTTTCAAACAGCATATTTCCAGGCCCCACTTCATACTTAGATATGAAGGTGATTGCACTATATGTTTGTCATCAGTCATGAATGTATTACATGGACATGATGATACTTGAGGCCACTAGGTTTACGTCTGTATTCATAGAAACGGCCATTTTATGTCTCACTTGAAGCTAGCCGCAGCATTTCGGTGAAGTGGTCTCTTACTGATTTATATGTCCTTGGATGTCTATACTGTATGTCTCAATCCATCTCTCCTCTATATCCACTTGCACACTGACAGTACTGAACACGCACACACTCACACTCACACTGACGCACCCTAGTGTGATACCAGAATTTTACTTCGGTACCGATACCAAAATGATACCACGGCAAAATAAGAAAGTGGGGAGAAGGACTGATCCCAGATACCTGGTTCTGGACTGATCCCAGATACCTGGTTCTGGACTGATCCCAGATACCTGGTTCTGGACTGATCCCAGATACCTGGTTCTGGACTGATCCCAGTTCTTTCAGGTTTTCGCTCTCAGAATCACACTTCTTCAATAGAAAAACAACAAAATTGGATGTTCTAACTCCACAACTATGCTTAAACCACATCAGGAGACCACTTTTGAGGTCTGGGAAAACCTATGAAATTTTGATTTATGAGTGTAGTAACCCTTTAATTCAAATGTGCAAGCACCTAGCACTGTTGTTCGGTTAGCGCTGTTTCTGTAGTGCACATGTGATGGAGTTTGCAAAACAAATGCCCACTGGATTGATGCAAATAATCATGATTCTGCCAGCTAGGCACAGGCTATTTTGTAGTTAACTTTCAATTGAGAAGGTATTGGGAAAGTCTTTCCATCTACCTGAAGACATTTACATTTTACATTTACATTTTAGTCATTTAGCAGACGCTCTTATCCAGAGCGACTTACAGTTAGTGAGTGCATACATATTTTTTTATTTTTTTATTTTTTTTTATACTGGCACCCCGTGGGAATCGAACCCACAACCCTGGACGACGGTTATCATTAGCATCGCTAACGGCAACACAAAGTGGTAGACATTTGCGCAACTCACACACAGACAGGGGCTGTTTCCTGTGCCTCTTCAGAAAGGTTGCAGGGGAGTCACTGATGCATCCTGTTCATGTCTTATTATAGGCCTGTGCTTGGGCAAATTAATACATATTCTAATAAAGTTCAATACAATCTAGTTGATTTCCAAACGTACGACACATATGATAGAACAACCGACAGTAACAAATTCGAATACCGGACCGTTTTTTTCATGTTATTGTATTGAAAAAGTACCTACGTTTTTGGGACACAGTGCAAAACTAACACGCGCACACACACACACACACACACACACACACACACACACACACACACACACACACACACACACACACACACTGATGGCCTTTACTTACTACTGTAGCTGTCTAACCATAACTGTTTCTTTTGTCAAAGCTTTGATCAATGACTCATAGTTGTCTTGTTGTGAGGTACTTTACGGGGATTGGATTAGACAGTGCCAATAATGCATTGGTGTTATATGGAGCTTAACAGAACACTTTACGCTGTATAGAGGGAACCTGCGTCATTCCCTACCAATGTGTTGAATCCATCTGGGTGGCTGTAGCATTGCACAGCTAACAGGAATAGATGTATGTTGTCTCTTTCTCTCTGTCAATTTCAATTTCAATTTAAGGGCTTTATTGGCATGGGAAACGTATGTTAACATTGCCAAAGCAAGTGAAGTAGATAGTAAACAAAATTGAAATGAACAATAAATATTAACAGGAAACATTACACTCAGAAAGTTCCAAAAGAATAAAGACATTTCAAATGTCATATTATGTCTATATACAGTGTTGTAATGATGTGCAAATAGTTAAAGTACAAATGGGAAAATAAATAAACATAAATATGGGTTGTATTTATAGTGGTGTTTGTTCTTCACTGGTTGCCCTTTTCTTGTGGAAACAGGTCACAAATCTTGCAGCTGTGATGTCACACTGTGGTTTTTCACCCAGTAGATAAGGGAGTTTATCAAAATTGGGTTTGTTTTCGAATTCTTTGTGGATCTCTGTAAACTGAGGGAAATATGTGTCTCTAATATGGTCATACATTTGGCAGGAGGTTAGGAAGTGCAGCTCAGTTTCTACCTCATTTTGTGGGCAGTGTGCACATAGCCTGTCTTCTCTTGAGAGCCAGGTCTGCCTACGGCGGCCTTTCTCAATAACAAGGCTATGCTCACTGAGTCTGTACATAGTCAAAGCTTTCCTTAAGTTTGCGTCAGTCACAGTGGTCAGGTATTCTGCCACTGTGTACTCTCTGTTTAGGGCCAAATAGCATTCTAGTTTGCTCTGTTCTTTTGTTAATTCTTTCCAATGTGTCAAGTAATTATCTTTTTGTTTTCTCATGATTTGGTTGGGTCTAATTGTGTTGTTGTTGTTGTCCTGTGGCTCTGTGGGGTCTGTTTGTGTTTGTGAACAGAGCCCCAGGACCAGCCTACTTAGGGGACTCTTCTCCAAGTTCATCTCTCTGTAGGTGATGGCTTTGTTATGGAAGGTTTGGGAATCGCTTCCTTTTAAGTGGTTATAGAATTGAACGGCTCTTTTCTGGATTTTGATAAGTAGCGGGTATCGGCCTAATTCTGCTCTGCATGCATTATTTGGTGTTTTTCATTATTTTTGTCTTACTGAGATTTACTGTCAGGGCCCAGGTCAGACAGAATCTGTGCAGAAGATCTAGGTGCTGCTGTTGGCCTCCTTGGTTGGGGACAGAAGCACCAGATCATCAGCAAACAGTAGACATTTGACTTCAGATTCTAGTAGGGTGAGGCCGGGTGCTGCAGACTGTTCTAGTGCCCTCGCCAATTTGTTTATATATATGTTGAAGAGGGTGGGGCTTAAACTGCATCCCTGTCTCACCCCATGGCCCTGTGGAAAGAAATGTGTGCGTTTTTTGCCACTTTTAACCGCACACTTGTTGTTTATGTACATGGATTTTATAATGTCATATGTTTTTCCCCAAACACTTTCCATAAATTTGTATAGCAGACTCTCATGCCAAATTGAGTCAAAAGCTTTTCTGAAATCAACAAAGCATGAGAAGACTTTGCCTTTGTTTTGGTTTGTTTGTTTTTCAATTAGGGTGTGCAGGGTGAATACGTGGTCTGTCGTACGGTCATTTGGTAAAAAGCCAATTTTACATTCGCTCAGTACATTGTTTTCACTGAGGAAATGAACTAGTCTGCTGTTAATGATAATGCAGAGGATTTTCCCAAGGTTGCTGTTGACGCATATCCCATGGTAGTTATTGGGGTCAAATGTGTCTCCACTTTTGTGGATTGGGGTGATCAGTCCTTTGGTTCCAAATATTGGGGAAGATGCCAGAGCTAAGGATGATGTTAAAGAGTTTAAGTATAGCCAATTGGAATTTGTGGTCTGTATATTTTATCATTTCATTGAGGATACCATCAACACCACAGGCCTTTTTGGGTTGGAGGTTTTGTATTTTGTCCTGTAGTTCATTCAATGTAATTGGAGAATCCAGTGGGTTCTGGTAGTCTTTAATAGTTGATTCTAAGATTTGCATTTGATCATGTATATTTTTTTGCTGTTTGTTCTCTGTTATAGGGCCAAAAAGATTGGAGAAGTGGTTTACCCATACATCTCCGTTTTGGATAGATAGCTCTTCGTGTTGTTGTTTGTTTAGTGTTTTCCAATTTTCCCAGAAGTGGTTAGAGTCTATGGATTCTTCAATTACATTGAGCTGATTTCTGACATGCTGTTCCTTCTTTTTCCGTAGTGTATTTCTGTATTGTTTTAGTGATTTGCCATAGTGAAGGCATAGGCTCAGGTTTTATGTTTTTGGTTGGATAGGTTTCTCAATTTCTTTCTTAGGTTTTTGCATTCTTCTTCAAGCCATTTGTCATTGTTGTTACTTTTCTTCGGTTTTCTGTTAGAGATTTTTAGATTTGTGTGACACTCTGGCTCCACGGACCTTGATATTTGAGCCAGGGTTGTTTATTTTCATTGTTTGGGTGTATTTCTATGTTGGGGATTTCTGGTTGTGCATTTTCTATGTTTGGTTAATTGTTCTTGATTAGTCGTATGACTCCCAATCGGAGGTAACGAGTGTCAGCTGTCGGCTCGTTATCTCTGATTGGGAGCCATATTTATACTGTGTGAGTTCACTTTGGTTTTGTGGGTTTCTGTTTCCTTGATCCTGTTTTGTCAGTGTCAGATTTGGACTTCACTTTCGTCATTTTTGGTTTGTTGTTTTGATCGTGGTATCTTTAATTAAATAAAGTCTACGATGTTCGCTCAACACGCTGCGCCTTGGTCAATTCCTTACGACGAACGTGACAGAAAAACCCACCACAAAAGGACCAAGCAGCGCGTCCAGGAGCAAAGGGTCTGGACATGGGAGGAGGCGCCGGGTCAGGAGAGAACGTTGGTGGATGTCCTCCTCGGCTGGGGACATATTACCCAGGAGGAGGCCGTCCGGTACCGGAGGGCGATGAAGGGGGAGAACCTGGCAGGAGAGGAGCAACGGCATCGGCAGGTGTTTCGTCGGAAGGACGAGAGGCAACCCCAATAAATTTTTTGGGGGGGGCACATGGCTTGGGCAGCTGAGCAGCAGGAGGCTGTCACAAGGCAGATTCAGAAGGCTACCAGGTTAAGGGGGCTGACGGAGGCAGAGAAGGGAAGGATTCAGGAGGCTACCAGGTTAAGGGGGTCACTGGCCAGAGTAGGGAAAGGAGATGTAGAGGCACGGCGTGAGAGACTGAGGTGTGTATCCAGTCCGGTCCGGCCCGTTCCAGTCCCCGGGGTAGAGCCAGTGGTGTGTGCCTCCAGTACGGTCCGGCCTGTTCCGACCCCTCGCACCAAGGATATGGTGCGCTTCGCCAGCCCGGCCCGGCCGGTTCCGGCCACTCGCACCAGGGATACGGTGCGCGTCGCCAGCCCAGCCCGGCCTGTTCCTACTCCACGCACCAGGGATACGGTGCGCTTCGCCAGCCCGGCCCGGCCTGTTCCGGCCACTCGCACCAGGGATACGGTGCGCGTCGCCAGCCCAGCCCGGCCTGTTCCTGCTCTCCGCACTAGGCGTGAGGTGAGTCCCCAGGGTCCAGCATGCCCTGTTCCGGCTCCCCGCACTAGGCGTTATGGGAGTCCCCAGGGTCCAGCATGCCCTGTTTCGACTCCCCGCACTAGCCCTGAGATGCGTGTCCTCAGCCCGGTACCTCCAGTTCCGGCACCACGCATCAGGCCTACGGTGCGTCCCC
Source organism: Coregonus lavaretus (assembly GCF_964263955.1). Classification (NCBI taxonomy): domain Eukaryota; kingdom Metazoa; phylum Chordata; class Actinopteri; order Salmoniformes; family Salmonidae; genus Coregonus; species Coregonus lavaretus. The sequence goes on along the minus strand of NC_139999.1, from coordinate 6,311,742 downwards.
AGGGCCAAGCATGCCCTGTTGCTTCTCCCCGCACTAGCCCTGAGATGCGTGTCCTCAGCCCGGTACCTCCTGTTCCGGCACCACGCACCAGGCCTACGATGCGCCTCAGACGGCCAGAGTCTGCCGTCTGCCCAACGGGGCCTGAACTGTCCGTCTGCCCAACGCCGTCTGAACTGCCCGTCTGCCCAACGGCGCCTGAACTGCCCGTCTGCCCAACGCCGTCTGAACTGTCCGTCTGCCAAGCGCCGCAGGAGCTGCCCGTCGGTACTGAGCCTGCAAAGCCGCCCGTCTGCCATGAGCCTACAGAGCCGTCCGCCAGACCGGAGCCGCTAGAGCTCTCCGCCAGACAGGAGCAGCCAGAGCCTTCCGCCAGACAGGATCAGCCAGAGCCTTCCGCCAGACAGGAGCAGCCAGAGCCTTCCGCCAGACAGGATCAGCCAGAGCCTTCCGCCAGACAGGATCAGCCAGAGCCTTCCGCCAGACAGGATCAGCCAGATCCTTCTGCCAGACAGGATCAGCCAGAGCCTTCTGCCAGACAGGATCAGCCAGAGCCTTCTGCCAGCCAGGATCCGCCAGAGCCAGCCAGCCAGGATCCGCCATTCAGTCCGGTGCTGCCCCTCAGTCAGGTACTGTCCCTTAGCCCGGTGCTGCCCCTTAGTCCGGTGCTGCCCCTTAGTCCGGTGCTGCCCCTTAGTCCGGTGCTGCCCCTTAGTCCGGTGCTGCCCCTTAGTCCGGTGCTGCCCCTTAGTCCGGTGCCGCCCCTTAATCCAGTGGGGTTTAGTTGGGGGGTGGTCATGAGGAAGGGAATACGGAAGCGGATAGTGACTAAGGTGGGGTGGGGACCACGACCTGGGCCAGAGCCGCCACCAGGGACAGACGCCCACCCAGACCCTCCCCTAGACTGTATGCTGGTGCGCCCGGAGGTCGCACCTTTAGGGGGGGGTAATGTGACACTCTGGCTCCACGGACCTTGATATTTGAGCCAGGGTTGTTTATTTTCATTGTTTGGGTGTATTTCTATGTTGGGGATTTCTGGTTGTGCATTTTCTATGTTTGGTTAATTGTTCTTGATTAGTCGTATGACTCCCAATCGGAGGTAACGAGTGTCAGCTGTCGGCTCGTTATCTCTGATTGGGAGCCATATTTATACTGTGTGAGTTCACTTTGGTTTTGTGGGTTTCTGTTTCCTTGATCCTGTTTTGTCAGTGTCAGATTTGGACTTCACTTTCGTCATTTTTGGTTTGTTGTTTTGATCGTGGTATCTTTAATTAAATAAAGTCTACGATGTTCGCTCAACACGCTGCGCCTTGGTCAATTCCTTACGACGAACGTGACAATTTGATAGGGAAGCTGAGAGGTCAAATATACTGATTAGGTATTCTACTGCCAAGTTTACACCATTTTGTCCAGGAAGTTGTCTAAAAGGGATTGAATTTGGTTTCGACACTACTTTCCTTCCATCTATAGCATTTCTTAATATTATTCAGTTCCTTTGGCTTTGATGCCTCATGATTGAGTATTGCTCTGTTCAAGTAGACTGTGATTTTGCTGTGGTCTGATAAGGGTGTCAGTGGGCTGTCTCTCTCTCTCTCTCTCTCTCTCTCTCTCTCTCTCTCTCTCTCTCTCTCTCTCTCTCTCTCTCTCTCTCTCTCTCTCTCTCTCTCAATTCAATTCAGTTCAATTTCAATTTAAGGGCTTTATTGGCATGGGAAACGTATGTTAACATTGCCAAAGCAAGTGAAGTAGATAGTAAACAAAAGTGAAATAAACAATAAATATTAACAGTAAACATTACACTCAGCAGTTTCAAAAGAATAATGACATTCTCTCTCTCTGTCTCTTCTTTTTCACCCTCCATCCCCCACTAAGAGACATTTTCTGATCATGAAGAACCGTAGGAAAGAGGAATTAGCACCAATTAATATTAATAAGATGCTGAGAGGTGGTGAATTAGTTCCCACAAGAGATCATAAAAACACAATAATAGATTACATTTCATGACCTTATTTAATAACAGAGAGACTGTTATTAGGAGGAAGGAGCAGGAAGGAGGAGAGAGAAGGAGGAAGAGGAGAGAGAAGGAGGAGGAAGGAGGAGAGAGGAGGAGGAGGAGGAAGGAGGAGGAGAGAGAAGGAGGAACAGGAGGAAGGAGGAGAGAGAAGGAGGAGGAAGGAGGAGGAGGAAGGAGAAGGAAGGAGGAGAGAGAAGGAGGAAGAGGAGAGAGAAGGAGGAGGAGGAGGAAGGAGGAGAGAGGAGGAGGAAGGAGGAGGAGGAAGGAGGAGGAGAGAGAAGGAGGAGAGAGAAGGAGGAGGAAGGAGGAGCAGGAGGAAGGAGGAGAGAGAAGGAGGAGGAAGGAGGAGGAGGAAGGAGAAGGAAGGAGGAGGAGGAGAGAGAAGGAGGAGAGAGGATGCGACTCATGCGAGAAAGGATGCATTGAGTTAGAGCTACGTGGTGAATATGGTTGAAGGCAGCTAAAACATAGCTTATCAGAGGCCAAAACGATTTCGGGATCATGTGTCTGTTTTTTGAGACTAGAGAAAAATAAGCCTTTCCTTCACTGGCCCTAGCACTCCATCTCTCTCACACACACACACACACACACACACACACACACACACACACACACACACACACAAACCATCTGATGTAGCAGGACACAGAATCTCGGCTCTACTGAGCTGTAGTAATATTTGGCTCTTTTACCAGCTGAAGCCCAATATTACAACCCTCAGGTAACTGCTCTGACGCCAGGCTCCTATTAGTAACAACGAGTGACAGTAAGGTGAGGTAAGTTCAGCTATAATGTAAAGTAAGGTAAGGTAGTCTAAGAACTTACCAAAGAAGAAGTGTATGACCTTGTAGTTACAGCACTAGTTGTTAAAGACATACAAAGTGATTCACGAGGCATATCTAGACTCACACAGCTCAAAAGTCCAGTCTTTCCCCTAGCTTCATTTCCAGGTGGGGCATCCCGCCTCTACAATGATAGGGAAAACACTGCATGAGTTACCTCCATCTTCTCAGCTGATGACCATGAGTCTATAATGACCATGAGTCTATATTGATCATGAGTCTATAGTGATCATGAGTCTATAGTGACCATGAGTCTATAGTAACCATGAGTCTATAGTGACCATGAGTCTATAATGATCATGAGTCTATAGTGACCATGAGTCTATAATGGTCATGAGTCTATAATGATCATTAGTCTATAATGATCATCTACACTGAGTATACAAAACATTAAGGACACCTGCTCTTTCCATGACATAGACTGACCAGGTGAATCCAGGTGAAAGCTATGATCCCTTATTTATATCACTTGTTAAATCCACTTCAAACAGTGTAGATGAAGGGGAGGAGACAGGTTAAATAAGGATTTTTGAGACAAGTGTAACTCAATATCAGGATATAATGACCTTGAGTCTATAATGACCATGCATCTTGACTCCAGACTGCTCCTCAGTTTGAGATTCCCCTGTTCCCCTCCACCCAAACATCTTGACTCCAGACTGCTCCTCAGCTTGGGATTCCCCTGTTCCCCTCCACCCAGACATCTTGACTCAAGACTGCTCCTCGGTTTGGGATTCCACTGTTCCCCTCCACCCAGACATCTTGACTCCAGACTGCTCCTCAGTTTGGGATTCCCCTGTTCCCCTCCACCCAGACATCTTGACTCAAGACTGCTCCTCGGTTTGGGATTCCACTGTTCCCCTCCACCCAGACATCTTGACTCCACACTGCTCCTCAGCTTGGGATTCCCCTGTTCCCCTCCACCCAGACATCTTGACTCCACACTGCTCCTCAGCTTGGGATTCCCCTGTTCCCCTCCACCCCTTGCCAGCCAGACAGGTATATAATTGCCATGATCGCAGTAATTGAACCGTTATGTCTGTTCCACAGCTCCCTCCCAGGCCTCTCTGGGCTGGAGCTCTGAATCAGTAGTACTAATAAGATGTGATCAATAAGAACAGCTCAAAGACACCTGGGAAAGGCTCACACACACACTCACACACTCACACTCATTCACACACACTCACACACACACACACTCACACACTCACACTCATTCACACACACTCTCACACACTCACACTCACACACACACACTCACACACACTCACACTCACACACACACACACACACTCACACACACACACTCACACACACTCACACTCACACACACACACACACACACACACATAGACAGGCATGCACTCAGACAGGCATGTACTCAGACAGGCATGTACTCAGACAGGCATGCACTCAGACAGGCATGTACTCAGACAGGCATGCACTCAGACAGGCATGTACTCAGACAGGCATGTACTCAGGCATGTACTCAGACAGGCATGCACTCAGACAGGCATGTACTCAGACAGGCATGTACTCAGACAGGCATGTACTCAGACAGGCAGCACCAGCGAGATCTAAGCCTTGTTTACACTCTTCTCTTCCCCAGAAAATTTACTATTTTGTAGTGTCATGAAAGGGCTGGGAAATCATTTACAAATGAACCTTGGTTTGATTACGGATGCGCTGTTCTCTGCTCAAATCCTTTTATAAAATACAAATGGGGATGAATTCAATGAGTGTAGTAAATTTTAGGTCTCAGTTACAGTACTATTTCATATCAAATATGCTAATTTGATTTTCTCCAGTCCTCATCATCCGTTTTTATCCCCATCCTCCTCTCCTCTCCTCTCCTCTCCTCTCCTCTCCTCTCCTCTCCTCTCCTCTCCTCTCCTCTCCTCTCCTCTCCTCTCCTCTCCTCTCCTCTCCTCTCCTCTCCTCTCCTCTCCTCTCCTCTCCACCTCCTCCTCCTCCTCCTCTCCTCCTTTCCTCTCCCCCAGACCAGATCAATCCATTCTCTATTACTGTAGTGCTCTAAGACATTTAGCCATCAATAAGGAGACAGACATACCGCTGCTGAGTAATGAATGCATCTCTAGTGAACAAAAGAGTTTCCTGTAGAGATGAAGGAACATACCTGACTGACTGGAGGAACAATGGGTCAGTAATGATGACCAGTCAGTCTCTGTCATCATAGTGAGCTCTGTCTGTGTATTGCTGTGGTTCATCTGAACCAGGCTTTTCCAACCTCAGTGTTCCTGGAGAGCTACCCTCCTGTAGGTGTTCTTTCCAACCCCAGTGTTCCTGGAGAGCTACCCTCCTGTAGGTGTTCTTTCCAACCCCAGTGTTCCTGGAGAGCAACCCTCCTGTAGGTGTTCTCTCCAACCTCTCCAACCCCAGTGTTCCTGGAGAGCTACCCTCCTGTAGGTGTTCTCTCCAACCCCAGTGTTCCTGGAGAGCTACCCTCCTGTAGGTGTTCTTTCCAACCCCAGTGTTCCTGGAGAGATACCCTCCTGTAGATGTTCTCTCCAACTCCAGTGTTCCTGGAGAGCTACCCTCCTGTAGGTGTTCTTTCCAAGCCCAGTGTTCCTGGAGAGATACCCTCCTGTAGGTGTTCTTTCCAACCCCAGTGTTCCTGGAGAGATACCCTCCTGTAGGTGTTCTCTCCAACCTCAGTGTTCCTGGAGAGCTACCCTCCTGTAGGGGTTCTTTCCAACCCCAGTGTTCCTGGAGATACCCTCCTGTAGGTGTTCTCTCCAACTCCAGTGTTCCTGGAGAGCTACCCTCCTGTAGGTGTTATTTCCAACCCCAGTGTTCCTGGAGAGATACCCTCCTGTAGGTGTTCTCTCCAACTCCAGTGTTCCTGGAGAGCTACCCTCCTGTAGGTGTTCTTTCCAACCCCAGTGTTCCTGGAGAGCTACCCTCCTGTAGGTGTTCTCTGCAACCCCAGTGTTCCTGGAGAGCTACCCTCCTGTAGGTGTTCTCTGCAACCCCAGTGTTCCTGGAGAGCTACCCTCCTGTAGGTGTTCTCTGCAACCCCAGTTGTAACTAACCTGATTCAGCTTATTAACCAGCTAATTATTAGAATCAGGAGTGCTAGATTAGAGTTGGAGTGAAAAACTACAGGACAGTAGCTCTCCAGGAACATGGTTGAAACATAAACCTACAGGAGGGTAGCTCTCTAGGAACAGGGTTGGAGTGAAAACCTACAGGAGGGTAGCTCTCCAGGAACAGGGTTGGAGTGAAAACCTACAGGAGGGTAGCTCTCCAGGAACAGGGTTGGAGTGAAAACCTACAGGAGGGTAGCTCTCCAGGAACAGGGTTGGAGTGAAAACCTACAGGAGTGTAGCTCTCCAGGAACAGGGTTGGAGTGAAAACCTACAGGAGGGTAGCTATCCAGGAACAGGGTTGGAGTGAAAACCTACAGGAGGGTAGCTCTCCAGGAACAGGGTTGGAGTTAAAACCTACAGGAGGGTAGCTCTCCAGGAACAGGGTTGGAGTTAAAACCTACAGGAGGGTATCTCTCCAGGAACAGGGTTGGAGTGAAAACCTACAGGAGGGTAGCTCTCCAGGAACAGGGTTGGAGTGAAAACCTACAGGAGGGTAGCTCTCCAGGAACAGGGTTGGAGTGAAAACCTACAGGAGGGTAGCTCTCCAGGAACAGGGTTGGAGTGAAAACCTACAGGAGGGTAGCTCTCCAGGAACAGGGTTGGAGTGAAAACCTACAGGAGGGTAGCTCTCCAGGAACAGGGTTGGAGTGAAAACCTACAGGAGGGTAGCTCTCCAGGAACAGGGTTGGAGTGTCCAGGGTTCTCGCATAGTGAGGTCTGTCTCTGTTTCTGTTTTATCTGGACTGGAGAAACTAGAGGTCCGTTTCTCTCAACGAGCTCTTTCTGCATCTGTCTCTGGACACACACTACGGCCCTCAGTCTACAGTCACTGTCTGTCTGGCCCGGTGGTACTCAAACCTAGATGGTTAGCCACATTTCAAATGATCACTAAACCAAAACGCCCTTGTAGCACGTTGTAGTGTTATCATATATTTCACAACTTGGTAATAAAAAAAAAGGCCTTATATGAACTTGATAATTTATACTTTCCTGAAAAGTGTTGAATGGAATCACACGACGTATATGCTCTGACAGTATTACCTCACAGCAATCATACAAACACCACTCACTGCCCTGTGAGTCTGAGTGTGGCCTCCATGCCCTGTTTTCTTAGCCTGGTTAGCCTAGTTCTGAGATAAACACGTCAACTCTCTCACACACCGAGAGGCTTATAGGCCTACTTCCACACTGTCTTCTCCTGGGGAGGGGATGTGATAGTCCTAGTTGTGACTGTCAAAACGGCCAAACATACCCCACTTCCCTCCTGCTCTCTGCTTCTCTCTCTCTCTCTCTCTCTCTCTCTCTCTCTCTCTCTCTCTCTCTCTCTCTCTCTCTCTCTCCATCTCTCTATCCATCTCTCTATCTCTCCCAGTAACATGCAATCGCAGCCTCTCACTGGGTGTCTCGTTAATTAGAGAGAGAGAGAGACAAACAGAGAGCGTTGTGAGGTCTGACATGATAGGTTACACAGGGCTCTGAAGTGGGGGAAAGGGGAGGAAGGCAAAAGCAGTGAAGTAGAGAGGGAGAAAGAGATCTAAGGAATCCATTTAATCCGTGTCACCCTGGCAGTCGCTGATCCTGCCCTCTGAAAATGTGTTTTTAATAACGAACTGGGTGTGAAAATGTGTTTTTAATAACGAACTGGGTGGTTGTGGAAAATACGAAACGATGGAGAGAGAGAGAGAGAGAGAGAGAGAGAGAGAGAGAGAGAGAGAGAGAGAGAGAGAGAGAGACAGAGAGAGAGAGAGAGAGAGACAGAGAGAGAGAGAGAGAGAGAGAGAGAGAGAGAGAGAGAGAGAGAGCTTATCCCTTAAATAATCAATTATAAATGCTTTGGCTGAGATCAAGGCACAAGCCTGGCTGGCTGGCTGTGTGCACTAGGGCGATGAGGAGAGAGGAAGAGAGGGCGGAACAGGCCCAGGGTAGGCAGAACAGGCCCAGGGTAGGCAGAACAGGCCCAGGGTAGGCAGAACAGGCCCAGGGTAGGCGGAACAGTACAGTACAGCAGAGCAGGGCAGATCATCAGAATGGGAAACATCGTATCACATAACAGGCTGTACTAGGGTCCTGTCAGCATGCACGCTGTGTATTAAGCTCTCAATCAGATCACTCCACTCCAGACCTGGGTTAAAATACTATTTGACATTTTTCAAATATGGTATCTGTGCTTAATTGAGCTTTCCTGTTGCAAGGGAATCAATAGAAAGGTCTCAAAAAATGCTAACCCTGCCCATCGGCTAAAGCAAACCTTTAGATAGACTAAAGCAAACCCTCATAGTATTTGAAAGGATTCCAAATAGTATTTGAACCCAGTTCTGCTCCTCCTCCGCTCCACTGCATAAATGCTATCCGTACTCGTGGTTGCATACTGAGGCTCCGTGCCTGCCGTCGACCGACGGTGTTTAGTTTTACGGATGCTGCTTCTTAGGATTCTGACGGCCCCTGTCACAGGCGTCACGGCACACATTAGCTAGCTAATTGCCCGTTAGCGATTATGTTCCGTGGAGATCAGATCGTCTCTGATTAGAGCCTAGAACAGGGTTCCCCAACTGCCGGCCCGTGGTTCAAATTTGTCTCGCTGCTGATTTTAATTTGCCCCCCCCCCCCCCCCCCTAGCAAAACACGTTTGAGCAAAGCAGTTAACACCCAACAACACCTGCTCCCCGGGAGCGCCGATGACGTGGACGTCGATTTAAGGCATCCGTTCCCGCACCTCTCTGATTCAGAGGGGTTGGGTTAAATGCGGAAGACACATTTCGGTTGAATGCATTCAGTTGTACTGACTAGGGATCCCCCTTTACCCATTCTCCCCCACATACTCCGGATTTTACTTGGTGATATGGTGCTGATAGACAACATTTAGAAACAGAATAAGGACAGAGAAGTTTACACAAAGTACATTATATTACAAATAGGTTCGAGTGAACATAGTGGATGTGAACCTGCTGTTAGTCTCTCTCGTGGAATAAAAGTAGACTATATGCAGACGTTTAGATTTCTCCTGTGCGTCACTACGTTAGTCCTTTTTTGGGAAGTTTACCTTTCCAACATTTTATCCTCCGTGGTATGAGACACTAGAGAGGGAAAGAGAACTGTTGTAGGTAGACACAGTGTAAGGGATTTGATTAATATGATACTGATGCTGTGATGAGGTGTGAATGACGGAGTCAGACGCAGGAGGTAAAACACCGAAATCAAGAGTTTATTCAGTGTCCAATAACGTAGCGCATAATAACGACAGAAGGAAACTAGCACAAAGGGAAAATCAACCTCGGCTGCATACAAGTAAAGAGTAGCTCAACCGAACTACCCACTCTCACAACGAACGATCACTCACAAAGGACAAGGGGGCAGAGGGAACACTTATACACAGACTAATGAGGGAATGAGCACCAGGTGTGTGTGATGGACAAGACAAGATAAGACAAATGGAGTGATGATAAATGGAGCGGTAGTGGGCTAGTAAGCCGGTGACGACGAACGCCGAAACCTGCCCGAGCAAGGAGGAGGGGGCAGCCTCGGCTGAATTCGTGACAGATGCCCCATTGTCTCACGTCAGATGGCTTCATTGTAACTCGAAACACGCAGTTGCCAGTGCAGATGGCCGTTGACGTGAGACAGTGACTGATGTCCCAGATGTCTATGGTTGGTTAATTTACAGCTAATTCCACTGATGGCCACCCATGACTGATGAACAGACAGTAACACACGCCTCCATGTACATTAGCGTGGAGTTAGTTTAATCATACAAGGATCATCAAGTATGTTCATTTCCTAAACTAATTGACTATTACACACAGAGCTGGATATACAGTAGAAGGGACACTCCGTAATGAAGCCATAGATAGATAGATTATCTGATGACAGTGCTGTTTTGTTTAGTGAAATACTACAGTGGGGTAACATTATATGGTTAAAATATGCACGAGATGGCTCCAACAATCGGCCGTGTAATATTTATGTGTTGTGGAGCAGCCGACCGCCCGAGTGACGCGGGGCTTGTGGTTGTGTGTGTGTGTGTGGTTGTGTGTTTGTGTGTGTGTGTGTGTGTGGTTGTGTGTGTGTGTGTGTGTGCGTGTGACTGAGCAATGCGGGGCTATGACAGGAATAATCCTGGGAAATGGAGCTGGTTTCCCCTCTGACAGGCAAGGGCACGATGATGATAGATCTGCCCGCTCGTCTCCGCTCCACTGTCTCTCTCTCTCTCTCCGCGGGTGTCCCAAATAACACCTTACTCCCTATATAGTGCACTACTTTTGACCAGAACCCCTATGGGCCCTCGTCAAAAGTAGTGCACTATATAGGGAATAGGGTGCAATTAGGGACAGGGCACTCTCTCACTCAGTGTAATCGAAACCATGTTCAGTAATAGTCCTTTATCTCCGGATTCACAACACGACACATCTCATTACTCAAGAGTTCATTAACAACTCTTTTAACTAAATATAAACCAGTTGTCTTTTTTTTTAGGTGTTGCTCATTTTGATATATACGCCGCTAACTAGCAAACACATTGGGGTCCGAAAACATGAGGTTCCAAACGGAGCTGTGAGTGTGGCCATGCGTGGAGATGGCTGTTAATGTGTGCCCTTCTGTCTTTCTACTGCCATACTACTGCCAATGTTTTGTCTATGGCGATATCATGGCTGTGCTCTCGATTTTATCCACCTGTCTGCAACGGGTGTGGCTGAAATAACCCTAATCCACTCATTTGAAGCAGTGTCCACATACTTTTGTATATTCAGTGTATATTATGGGACACAGGTCAGGTCATTATGACAAATTGGTGCGACCAAATCATGTGCTGGTGCCATCAACTGAAAAAGTTTGTAGCACCAGTGCCACCAGTAGAAAAAGTTAAGTCTATCAAAAAAAATATATATATATTAGTTGCGTACACAGTTAGCAGGTGTTATGGCCGGTGCAGCGAAATGCTTATGTTCCTAGTTCCTATTAATCAATGCAGTAAATGTCAAACAAACACACAATAATCAAACATAAAAATAAAGGAAGCGGGTGCTGTAGATGTCTTGGAGGGCAGGCAGTGTGCCCCCGATGGTGTGTTGGGTGGGCTGACCGCACCACCAGCCCTGCAGTTGCAGACGGTGCAATTGCCTTACCAGCTGGTGATACAGCCTGGCAGGATGCTCTCCAAGGTGAATCTGTAGAAGTTTGTGAGGGTCTTCGGGGCAAAGCAGAATTTCTTCAGCCTCCTGAGGTTGAAGAGGCGCTGTTGCGCCTTCTTCACCACACTGTTGGTGTGAAGGGACCATTTCAGGTCCTCAGTGATGTGCACACCGATGAACTTGAAGCTTTTGACCCTCTCCAAAGCGGCCCTGTCGATTTGGATGGGGGCGTGCTCTCTCTGCTGCCCCCTGTAGTCCACGATCAGCTCCTTCGTTTTGTTGACGTTGAGGTAGGTGAGTAATGAACTACAACTGAACAAATCTGAGCCCTAGTTATTTAGTTCCTGGTCAGGGAAACCTCCTGGCCACAAAGCCAAGACACGGCCCAGACAGAAAGACATACATACAGAGATGTCCAGTGTCACTGGTCCCTCAGCTCGTGTAGGAAATCGATTCCCATCAGCTCTCTCTCAGACAAGAGAGGCCGACCTTATAGGAAACCGATTCCCATCAGCTCTCTCTCAGACAAGAGAGACCGACCTTATAGGAAACCGATTCCCATCAGCTCTCTCTCAGACAAGAGAGACCGACCTTATAGGAAACCGATTCCCATCAGCTCTCTCTCAGAGAAGAGAGACCGACCTTATAGGAAACCGATTCCCATCAGGGTAATGAGTAAAGGTAAGGCCACCCACCAAAAATGGGTTGTTCCGTGACCAAGAAAATGGAACTGCACACTTTAAACAACATTAATGTTATGAACATATGAAGAGTGGTCGCGTTCAGAAATCTGAATTTTTCAAAACACAGACCACCATAATACTGTGTTTTAAACAATTTCAACTGCGTTTTATATTAAAAGGCAACAGTGGTTTTTTTCTTCTTTCTTCAATAGATTGATAAGTAGTAGGCAACTCTATTTTTTCATCACACAAAATAAATTAATGCAAAACATTTTTCAGGAAATAGCTTTTGTTTTCATCATATGACAGATGTCAGATGACAGAACTGATGACAGAAGTGCAACGCTGTTTGGCTAGCATAAGCAAATTAGCTTACAATGAAAGAGCTCATTTAGGGAATTTTTTGCAAAGACAATGCATGGCCATCAGAGATCTTATGTTTACCATTTTTTTAGCCAGCTACGTTTCCAAATGTTTTGCTTCAAAGTCAATCGTGCCTTTTTAACTTGCACATCTTGGGTAATTTCATCTTGGGTAGTATGTTTCACCTTGGTAACTTTTGTTGCCCACTGGCACACAGAACTATATGCGCGTCTGTTGTTAGTCTTTACATCAGCTCAAGCAACACGTTTCCGTCACTGATCCAGATGAACCCCGAAACGAGGAAGTTTTAACCATGTACAGTGGTTTTCTCAGTTATTATAAGACGTTTTGGCAGCTGTTTTTAGCCTACAAGGGCCATCATTGGTCTTTGCCTGATAGCCAAACTAAAGACAGCTCAAAGTTTACTAGCAAACACAGCTCTCAAAACAAGAAAGGTCCCGACAGCTAAATTGAGCGCTGTTCAGGCAAAAACGATTTAGCGTGTTTCAACAGCTTCTTATGTCGTATTATTTTGGGATTCCTCCGGTCCGACACACGTTGCTTTCTGCAAGCAGGGACAACGGAACGTGTTTAACAATTGTAACCAAGATGTAACATGGCAGCCTCATAATGTTGCTAGGAGGAATTACCACAAATGCGCTATTATTTTCAAAATCATACCTTTTTGATTTATAATATTTATTGAATGTGCAACTTTTACAAGTTGTAGATCACAAATTCTTCAATTTAAGACAAATTCCTCAACAGTAAGAATGGCTTATCAAGTCAAGTACACACTATAGTCCACACTTGTTTCAAGGAGACCACCATCGTCCCAGTGCCCAAGAAAAGGCATGTATTTTTCCATATATAGACACACCCTATGTTTGAATAAAATCAACTATAGGCTACTGAGCATGTCTGATGCTTTAAGCACTGCAATTAAAAATGAAGACACAAATGACTAAAGAGGGAGCCAGAGATCAATATAGCCTAACCAGAAGAAAGAAAACTGTTCCCGACACCCCCCTCCTCTCGCTGCCCGTTGCTGCTGGCGTTCACAGATTCTAACGTTACGCTCCTCAAGTTGCCTGTAATAGGCTACACCAGCAGTCGGCAACCTTTTCCATTTGGAGTGCCAAGTTATCGTACCATTTCTACTGATCTGCGCGCCAGTTATGATGTTCATATGCACATTTTTGTGGAACAGTTTAATTTCATTTATAATAAAGTCTTCATATCTAAAAATCAATGTCAAGTGGTTAATCAAAATTCCATCTAAATGAAAATGATACAAATCTAAAAGTAACTTCTATTGCCAATATGTAAAAATAGCCTACATAAAGCCAGCAAATAAAAACATTGCCGCCTTCAGGTAGAAAAGATCCTGATAAAAATAAATATCCTATAAATCACATTGGCTATGCATGGCCTGTCTGCAACGAACCTGAAACATTGTATCAACTATTAACTTGGGTCTCGCCTGAAGCTCCTGCTAGCAAACTTGCAACCTTGTATAAAATATTCTGGGCCCTCAGAGTCTCCGGCACCAGTGAGCTCCAGACAGACGGACACAGCTGTAGGCTATTTTGCGCAAGGGATAAGAAGTAATCAGGTAGGCCTATTTTATGACATTTCCACCAGATCAGAGCATGACATGGAAGGATTTTTCAAATAGGCTACATTGAGGAACTATTGTCATTCGCAATGGATGTAAAAACACACTTTGTTTACTTGCTGGTTTGAGGTAAAGAAAAAATTACTTTCAGAAGCTCCACAGTGATGGTGAGTTAAGACAATCAGAAATAGTATCAGAACCCCAAATGGGTACATTTACAGGGATGCATTTACAGGCAGGACAGGTAGCCCAGGCCTACTTCTATGTGTAATCAGGTGCGTGTCCTTACACAAGATTGACAGGAGCGCTCCAAACAAAAGACAATGAATAAATTGATAACTCGTAAATGAAATAAACAAAAACGTTTTTTTCTCACAAGTGTAGCCTAGGTTGTGCGCTCTGCAAACAACGTGTCCACTCCTACAATGACAACGGTAAGACTGTAATAATAATATATTGAATGCATGAACTGAAATTACCGTAACCAAACAAACAGTGTAGATGATAAATGATGGTAATTAACAGTAAATGTACTGCTGGTGATACTGGTGTGCATCCGCAATGGATTAGTCCACTCAGACAGGCCTGAATCAGACAGGTGTCTGGATTAGTCCACTCAGACAGGCCTGAATCAGACAGGTGTCTGGATTAGTCCACTCAGACAGGCCTGAATCAGACAGGTGTCTGGATTAGTACACTCAGACAGGTGTGAATCAGACAGGTGTCTGGATTAGTCCACTCAGACAGGCCTGAATCAGACAGGTGTCTGGATTAGTCCACTCAGACAGGCCTGAATCAGACAGGTGTCTGGATTAGTCCACTCAGACAGGCCTGAATCAGACAGGTGTCTGGATTAGTCCGCTCAGACAGGCCTGAATCAGACAGGTGTCTGGATTAGTCCACTCAGACAGGCCTGAATCAGACAGGTGTCTGGATTAGTCCACTCAGACAGGCCTGAATCAGACAGGTGTCTGGATTAGTCCACTCAGACAGGCCTGAATCAGACAGGTGTCTGGATTAGTCCACTCAGACAGGCCTGAATCAGACAGGTGTCTGGATTAATCCACTCAGACAGGTCTGAACCAGACAGGTGTCTGGATTAGTCCACTCAGACAGGCCTGAATCAGACAGGTGTCTGGATTAGTACACTCAGACAGGCCTGAATCAGACAGGTGTCTGGATTAGTCCACTCAGACAGGCCTGAATCAGACAGGTGTCTGGATTAGTCCACTCAGACAGGCCTGAATCAGACAGGTGTCTGGATTAGTCCACTCAGACAGGCCTGAATCAGACAGGTGTCTGGATTAGTACACTCAGACAGGCCTGAATCAGACAGGTGTCTGGATTAGTACACTCAGACAGGCCTGAATCAGACAGGTGTCTCGATTAGTCCACTCAGACAGGCCTGAATCAGACAGGTGTCTGGATTAGTCCACTCAGACAGGCCTGAATCAGACAGGTGTCTGGATTAGTCCACTCAGACAGGCCTGAATCAGACAGGTGTCTGGATTAGTCCACTCAGACAGGCCTGAATCAGACAGGTGTCTGGATTAGTACACTCAGACAGGCCTGAATCAGACAGGTGTCTGGATTAGTCCACTCAGACAGGCCTGAATCAGACAGGTGTCTGGATTAGTCCACTCAGACAGGCCTGAATCAGACAGGCGTCTGGATTAGTCCACTCAGACAGGCCTGAATCAGACAGGTGTCTGGATTAGTCCACTCAGACAGGCCTGAATCAGACAGGCATCTGGATTAGTCCACTCAGACAGGCCTGAATCAGACAGGCGTCTGGATTAGTCCACTCAGACAGGCCTGAATCAGACAGGCGTCTGGATTAGTCCGCTCAGACAGGCCTGAATCAGACAGGCGTCTGGATTAGTCCACTCAGACAGGCCTAAATCAGACAGGTGTCTGGATTAGTCCACTCAGACAGGCCTGAATCAGACGGGTGTCTGGATTAGTCCACTCAGACAGGTCTGAATCAGACGGGTGTCTGGATTAGTACACTCAGACAGGCCTGAATCAGACAGGTGTCTGGATTAGTACACTCAGACAGGCCTGAATCAGACAGGTGTCTGGATTAGTCCACTCAGACAGGCCTGAATCAGACAGGTGTCTGGATTAGTCCACTCAGACAGGCCTGAATCAGACAGGTGTCTGGATTAGTCCACTCAGACAGGCCTGGATCAGACAGGTGTCTGGATTAGTCCACTCAGACAGGCCTGAATCAGACAGGTGTCTGGATTAGTCCACTCAGACAGGCCTGAATCAGACAGGTGTCTGGATTAGTCCACTCAGACAGGCCTGGATCAGACAGGTGTCTGGATTAGTCCACTCAGACAGGCCTGAATCAGACAGGTGTCTGGATTAGTCCACTCAGACAGGCCTGAATCAGACAGGTGTCTGGATTAGTCCACTCAGACAGGCCTGAATCAGACAGGTGTCTGGATTAGTCCACTCAGACAGGCCTGAATCAGACAGGTGTCTGGATTAGTCCACTCAGACAGGCCTGAATCAGACAGGCGTCTGGATTAGTCCACTCAGACAGGCCTGAATCAGACAGGCGTCTGGATTAGTCCACTCAGACAGGCCTGAGTCAGACAGGCGTCTGGATTAGTCCACTCAGACAGGCCTGAATCAAACAGGCGTCTGGATTAGTCCACTCAGACAGGCCTGAATCAGAAAGGCGTCTGGATTAGTCCACTCAGACAGGCCTGAATCAGACAGGCGTCTGGATTAGTCCACTCAGACAGGCCTGAATCAGACAGGCGTCTGGATTAGTCCACTCAGACAGGCCTGAATCAGACAGGTGTCTGGATTAGTCCACTCAGACAGGCCTGAATCAGACAGGTGTCTGGATTAGTCCACTCAGACAGGCCTGAATCAGACAGGTGTCTGGATTAGTCCACTCAGACAGGCCTGAATCAGACAGGTGTCTGGATTAGTCCACTCAGACAGGCCTGAATCAGACAGGTGTCTGGATTAGTCCACTCAGACAGGCCTGAATCAGACAGGTGTCTGGATTAGTCCACTCAGACAGGCCTGAATCAGACAGGCGTCTGGATTAGTCCACTCAGACAGGCCTGAATCAGACAGGCGTCTGGATTAGTCCACTCAGACAGGCCTGAATCAGACAGGCGTCTGGATTAGTCCGCTCAGACAGGCCTGAATCAGACAGGCGTCTGGATTAGTCCGCTCAGACAGGCCTGAATCAGACAGGCGTCTGGATTAGTCCACTCAGACAGGCCTGAATCAGACGGGTGTCTGGATTAGTCCACTCAGACAGGCCTGAATCAGACGGGTGTCTGGATTAGTCCACTCAGACAGGTCTGAATCAGACGGGTGTCTGGATTAGTACACTCAGACAGGCCTGAATCAGACAGGTGTCTGGATTAGTACACTCAGACAGGCCTGAATCAGACAGGTGTCTGGATTAGTCCACTCAGACAGGCCTGAATCAGACAGGTGTCTGGATTAGTCCACTCAGACAGGCCTGAATCAGACAGGTGTCTGGATTAGTCCACTCAGACAGGCCTGAATCAGACAGGTGTCTGGATTAGTCCACTCAGACAGGCCTGAATCAGACAGGTGTCTGGATTAGTCCACTCAGACAGGCCTGAATCAGACAGGTGTCTGGATTAGTCCACTCAGACAGGCCTGAATCAGACAGGTGTCTGGATTAGTCCACTCAGACAGGCCTGAATCAGACAGGTGTCTGGATTAGTCCACTCAGACATGAATCAGACAGGTGTCTCGTGTGCCTTAAATTATTTTTTATATATTTGCCACTGCTCGACAAGAAAAATCGACCAACAGCCTATCGACCAAACAATTGACCAGTCGATTAAATGGGGTCAGCCCTAGTCTGGACACCACCCTCAGTCTGGACACCACCCTCAGTCTGGACACCACTCTCAGTCTAGACACCACCCTCAGTCTGGACACCACCCTCTGTCTGGACACCACCCTCAGTCTGGACACCACCCTCAGTCTAGACACCACCCTCAGTCTGGACACCACCCTCTGTCTGGACACCACCCTCAGTCTAGACACCACCCTCAGTCTGGACACCACCCTCTGTCTGGACACCACCCTCAGTCTGGACACCACCCTCAGTCTAGACACCACCCTCAGTCTGGACACCACCCTCTGTCTGGACACCACCCTCAGTCTGGACACCACCCTCAGTCTAGACACCACCCTCAGTCTGGACACCACCCTCTGTCTGGACACCACCCTCAGTCTGGACACCACCCTCAGTCTAGACACCACCCTCAGTCTGGACACCACCCTCTGTCTGGACACCACCCTCAGTCTGGACACCACCCTCAGTCTGGACACCACCCTCAGTCTAGACACCACCCTCAGTCTGGACACCACCCTCTGTCTGGACACCACCCTCAGTCTGGACACCACCCTCAGTCTGGACACCACCCTCAGTCTGGACACCACCCTCAGTCTGGACACCACCCTCAGTCTGGACACTACCCTCTGCAACTGGATCCTGGACTTCCTGATGGGCAGACCACAGGCTGTGAAGATTGGCAACAACACCTCCTGCACACTGACTCTTAACACAGGCCCCCCCCAGGGGTGTGTCCTCAGCCCTCTGCTGTACCCTGTCGTGGCGTTACTTTCATTATTGTGATGACTATTATTTATCGAATAATTACTTACTATGTTTAATTGTTACTAGATTAAATTAATCATTTAACATTTAACTCATAAGGAATTTGGGGCACCATGGGAAAAGTTGTTTAATGAGTTACTGTTTCCCGAATTAACTCAAAAGACATCTAGATATCTCTTATCATTTAACAGTCATTTATTAATAATTTACCTCATATCAGTCTAATTCTGAAAGTCGTTGACTCTTTAAGTCTGCACGAACCTGGGTCTTACTGATCATTCCATATCACACAAATTGATTTAATTATTTATTTACTATAATTAAAATGATAACACAAGATACAAACACATACACAGTATAGGTAGGGATTATAAACTTAATAAAATGAAAACGGGTCCCTAGCAGACTAACACAATATGACACTTGTTACAAAAGATGGCGAGTTAAAGAGAGAGAACGAGAAAACACTTGGATACACATGGACCTACGCTCATAGTAATCCTAATACTTTGCCCAGAACTGCCGCCCGTTTGGTAAGAATTAATGAATGTATTTACGTGATTGTCTTCGTCGTCTCTGTTGGACCCAGGCCTTCGTGGGAAGGGTCGATTGGGCCTTCTCTTTTCGGATGGCCTTTTAGATGTAAGGCTCAGATGTAAGGCTCAGATTGTCCACTAGAGGTCACAATGTCCTTCTTCTTAGTCGTCTGTTTACTTTCACTCGTTCTGGAAGTGGTCTTCTGAGGACGGCTAATCAGCTGTGTCGATGATCCCCTGTGGGGTGATGAGAGCAGTGTAATAGAGGATGGTTTGAAGAGTAACAGGATAGTCCCACTTAAATTCACCTTCTTAGATACAGCACTTAGAACAGCTCCTCAGCCGTAACATTGATTGTTAGTGGAGGCAACTTTGTCGTCTTCACCTCGTGTTGATTTTCAGGGTCGGGGACCAATATGGACAAAAGCTGCAGCTTGAGGTCAGTCTAGTCTGATCTGATAATTCTTATCTCAGTCTTTTATGCACTCTGGTAAAGAGGGGCGTATCCGTCATACTGACACGCTCTCTGAGCTCCCTCGGGTGTGGCTAGTTACGAGGCAAAATTATTATTATCACTATGATTTGGTTTGAAAGCTAAAATCACATTCCTATCTTCAGGAAAACATTGTCTTCCTCCTTGATATTTTCTACCCAAGGTAAAGGATGTAAATCTGATATCCACAGTGTAAAAGCTCTTCAAGTCACAATGTTTTCCTTATAACGCCTTTATACCATTTTTAATGACATCACAAAATATACATTAATTTTCCATATTCCATTTCTCATCATTCCACCATTTAGATGTTGAAATATTTTGTCCCAATGTTCATTGTTGGATGTTGAAGTTTTGGCCAGCAAAAGTCTCTGAAACAAAGGACATTCCTTTCACCATACTAGAGGGCCAGAGATAGATTCTCCTCTCTAATTTTTTGGCAGTATTAAGGTGTCAAGACCGGCACAGCCCCCCCTGTGGGTAAGAGGGTCTGGTTGTTGTCGGCCATATGCCCACCAGCTGATATGAGGCCTTTTATCATCACCCAGGGAGAGTCATGACAACTCCCTGTTCACCTACGACTGCGTGGCTTTGCAGGACATCAACTCCATCACCAAGTTTGCCGACGACACCACGGTTGTAGGCCTGATAACCAACAATGACGAGTCAGCCTATAGGGAGGAGGTAAGTGAACTGGCATTGTGGTGCCAGGACAACAACCTCTCCGACAACGTCATCAAAACAAAAGAGTTGATTGTTGACTTCAGGAAGCAGAGGAGGAAACATGCCCCGATCCACAAGTTCCTCAGCATCCACATCACGGATGCGTCCACAACCGAAACGCAACCGAAACACCCCACCACCACTCTTGTCAAGATGGCGCAACAGTGTCTCTAATTCCTAAGGCTGCTGAAGAAATTCGACATGCCACCCTGGGTGCTCTCCAAATACTACCACTGCACCATCGAGAGCATCCTGACCCGGTTGCATTACGGCCTGGTACGGGAATTGCTCCGTCCACAACCGAAACGCCCTCCAGTGGGTGGTGAAGACGGCCCAGTACATCACTGAGGCTGTGTTCCCACCCATCCAGGACATCACTGAGGCTGTGTTCCCACCCATCCAGGACATCACTGAGGCTGTGTTCCCACCCATCCAGTACATCACTGAGGCTGTATTCCCACCCATCCAGGACATCACTGAGGCTGTGTTCCCACCCATCCAGTACATCACTAAGGCTGTGTTCCCACCCATCCAGGACATCACTGAGGCTGTGTTCCCACCCATCCAGGACATCACTGAGGCTGTGTTCCCACCCATCCAGTACATCACTGAGGCTGTGTTCCCACCCATCCAGGACATCACTGAGGCTGTGTTCCCACCCATCCAGTACATCACTGAGGCTGTGTTCCCACCCATCCAGTACATCACTGAGGCTGTGTTCCCACCCATCCAGGACATCACTGGGGCTGTGTTCCCACCCATCCAGGACATCTACTTGAAACGGTGCCTGAGGAAGGCACGCAGCATCATCAAGGACCCCACACACCCCAGCCATGAGCTGTTCACTTCCTTACTGTCGGGCAGACGGTATCGGAGCATGAGGTCTGATACCAACAGGCTCAGAGATAGTATCTAACTACAAGCCATCAGACTGCTGAACACTTCAACTGGACTGACCACCTGCACTGACTCCAATTTGGACTCCAATTTGGAATAATTTCCAACGGTGTAATGTCCATTGCTCGTGTTTGTTGGCCCAAGCAGGTCTCTTCTTATTATTAGTGTCCTTTAGTAGTGGTTTCTTTGCAGCAATTTGACCATGAAGGCCTGATTCATGTAGTCCCCTCTGAACAGTTGATGTTGAGATGTGTCTGTGACTTGAACTCTGTGAAGCATTTATTTGGGCTGCAATTTCTGAGGCTGGTAACTGTAATGAACTTATCCTCTGCAGCAGAGGTAACTCTGGGTCTTCCATTCATCATAGCGCTTCATGTTTTTTGCGACTGCACTTGAAGAAACTTTAAAAGTTCTTGACATTTTCCGGATTGACTGACCTTCATGTCTTGAAGTAATGATGGACTGTTATTTCTCTTTGCTTATTTGAGCTGTTCTTGCCATAATATGGACTTGGTCTTTTACCAAATAGGGCTATCTTCTGTATACCCCCACCCCCCCCCCCACCCCACCCCACCTTGTCACAACACAACTGATTGGCTCAAACGGATTAAGAAGGAAAGGAATTCCACAAATTAACTTTTATGAAGGTACACCTGTTAATTGAAATGCATTCCAGGTGACTACCTCATGAAGCTGGTTGAGAGAATGCCAAGAGTGTACAAAGCTGTCATCAAGGCAAAGGGTGGCTATATGAAGTATCTCCAATATAAAATATATTTTGATTTTCTAAACACTTTTTTGGCTACTACATGATTCCATATGTGTTATTTAATAGTTTTGATGTCTTCACTATTATTCTACATTGTAAATATTAGTAAAAATAAAGAAAAACCAATGAATGAGTAGGTGTGTCCAAACTTTTGACTGGTAGTAGTAGTAGTAGTAGTAGAAGTATGTAGAAAAGTGACAGAAGTATAGTGTACATATGGTTTATGTGATGGATGGATCTAATTCTACTTTTCTTGAGTTCTACATTTTCCATCAAACACATCTGAGCATACATAGATACAGTACACATCACATGAACATTATTTTGACCAAAAAAACTGAAAATAGGCCACTGCCTCAAGCACACATACAGATCTATCAATCAAATCTCCATATCCAACTACCAGCTCCACCTGAAGTGGTTGCCATAGCACCCAGGGTTGCCATGGTGCTGTGTTGGTTGGTTGGATACGTAATGGTGATGGGGTTACGGTATATATACAAAAGTATGTGGACACCCTTTCAATCTCCATAGACAAACATTGGCAGTAGAATGGCCTTACTGAAGAGCTCAGTGTCTTTCAACGTGGCACTGTCATAGGATGCCACTTTTCCAAGAAGTCATTTCATCAAATTTCTGCCCTGCTAGAGCTGACCCTGTCAACTTTAAGGGCTGTTATTGTGAAGTGGAAACATCTAGGAGCAACAACGGCTCAGCCACGAAGGGGTAGGCCACACAAGCTCACAGAACAGGACCGCCGAGTGCTGATTCGCGTAGCTCGTAAAAATCATCTGTCCTCGGTTGCAACACTCACTACAGAGTTCCAAACTGCCTCTGGAAGCAACGTCAGCACAAGAACTGTTCGTCGGGAGCGTCATGAAATGGGTTTCCATGGCCAAGTAGCCGAACA
>NC_139999.1:6279028-6284028 GCF_964263955.1 Coregonus lavaretus | reverse complement strand
ACCGGAGTACTAGCTACTGCCGATCCCATTCTCATCACTCCACTTGTCATGTCTTGTCAATCACACACACCTGGTGCTCATTCCCCTAATTAGTATGCGTATAAGTGTTCCCTCTGTTCCCCTTGTCTTTGTGAGTGATTGTTTGTTGTGAGAGCGTGTAGCTCGGTTGAGCTACTATTCATTGTGTTTATGCCAAGGTGGATATTTTCCCTTGTAATAGTTTCGTTTGACGCTTGGGGCGTTTGATTTATGTAAACAGAATAAACTCTGGACTTCGGTATTTTACCTCCTGCGCCTGACTCCTTCATTCACACCTCGTCACAGCTCAGTCTCTCTGTGTCTCTGTGTCTCTGTGTCTCTGTCTCTGTGTCTCTGTATCTCTGTGTCTCTGTGTCTCTGTGTCTTTGTGTTTCTGTGTCTCTGTGTCTCTGTGTCTTTGTGTTTCTGTGGTCTTAGTCACGATGGCGCTGCTCTCAGCCAGTCATTTTGTAATTACTATCCTGGTACGATCCAGCCCTACTAAACACCCAATAATACTGGTACCATCCGGCCCTACTAAACCCCCAATAATACTGGTACCATCCAGCCCTACTAAACACCCAATAATACTGGTACCATCCAGCCCTACTAAACACCCAATAATACTGGTACCATCCAGCCCTACTAAACACCCAATAATACTGGTACCATCCAGCCCTACTAAACACCCCATAATACTGGTACCATCCGGCC
Source organism: Coregonus lavaretus (assembly GCF_964263955.1). NCBI lineage: Eukaryota > Metazoa > Chordata > Actinopteri > Salmoniformes > Salmonidae > Coregonus > Coregonus lavaretus. Next base: position 6,283,296 of record NC_139999.1, on the reverse strand, counting down.
CTACTAAACCCCCAATAATACTGGTACCATCCAGCCCTACTAAACACCCCATAATACTGGTACCATCCGGCCCTACTAAACACCCAATAATACTGGTACCATCCAGCCCTACTAAACACCCAATAATACTGGTACCATCCAGCCCTACTAAACACCCAATAATACTGGTACCATCCAGCCCTACTAAACACCCCATAATACTGGTACCATCCAGCCCTACTAAACACCCAATAATACTGGTACCATCCGGCCCTACTAAACACCCAATAATACTGGTACCATCCGGCCCTACTAAACACCCAATAATACTGGTACCATCCGGCCCTACTAAACACCCCATAATACTGGTACCATCCGGCCCTACTAAACACCCCATAATACTGGTACCATCCAGCCCTACTAAACACCCCATAATACTGGTACCATCCAGCCCTACTAAACACCCAATAATACTGGTACCATCCAGCCCTACTAAACACCCCATAATACTGGTACCATCCAGCCCTACTAAACACCCAATAATACTGGTACCATCCAGCCCTACTAAACACCCAATAATACTGGTACCATCCGGCCCTACTAAACACCCCATAATACTGGTACCATCCAGCCCTACTAAACACCCAATAATACTGGTACCATCCGGCCCTACTAAACACCCAATAATACTGGTACCATCCGGCCCTACTAAACACCCCATAATACTGGTACCATCCAGCCCTACTAAACACCCCATAATACTGGTACCATCCAGCCCTACTAAACACCCCATAATACTGGTACCATCCAGCCCTACTAAACACCCCATAATACTGGTACCATCCAGCCCTACTAAACCCCCAATAATACTGGTACCATCCAGCCCTACTAAACACCCCATAATACTGGTACCATCCGGCCCTACTAAACACCCCATAATACTGGTACCATCCGGCCCTACTAAACACCCCATAATACTGGTACCATCCAGCCCTACTAAACACCCAATAATACTGGTACCATCCGGCCCTACTAAACCCCCAATAATACTGGTACCATCCAGCCCTACTAAACACCCCATAATACTGGTACCATCCGGCCCTACTAAACACCCCATAATACTGGTACCATCCAGCCCTACTAAACACCCAATAATACTGGTACCATCCGGCCCTACTAAACACCCAATAATACTGGTACCATCCGGCCCTACTAAACACCCAATAATACTGGTACCATCCAGCCCTACTAAACACCCCATAATACTGGTACCATCCAGCCCTACTAAACACCCAATAATACTGGTACCATCCAGCCCTACTAAACACCCAATAATACTGGTACCATCCGGCCCTACTAAACACCCCATAATACTGGTACCATCCGGCCCTACTAAACACCCCATAATACTGGTACCATCCAGCCCTACTAAACACCCCATAATACTGGTACCATCCAGCCCTACTAAACACCCCATAATACTGGTACCATCCGGCCCTACTAAACACCCCATAATACTGGTACCATCCAGCCCTACTAAACACCCAATAATACTGGTACCATCCGGCCCTACTAAACACCCAATAATACTGGTACCATCCGGCCCTACTAAACACCCCATAATACTGGTACCATCCGGCCCTACTAAACACCCCATAATACTGGTACCATCCAGCCCTACTAAACACCCCATAATACTGGTACCATCCAGCCCTACTAAACACCCCATAATACTGGTACCATCCAGCCCTACTAAACCCCCAATAATACTGGTACCATCCAGCCCTACTAAACACCCCATAATACTGGTACCATCCGGCCCTACTAAACACCCCATAATACTGGTACCATCCGGCCCTACTAAACACCCCATAATACTGGTACCATCCAGCCCTACTAAACACCCAATAATACTGGTACCATCCGGCCCTACTAAACCCCCAATAATACTGGTACCATCCAGCCCTACTAAACACCCCATAATACTGGTACCATCCGGCCCTACTAAACACCCCATAATACTGGTACCATCCAGCCCTACTAAACACCCAATAATACTGGTACCATCCAGCCCTACTAAACACCCCATAATACAAAAACTTTAATAGTTCCTTATTTTAATGGCCTGCTCATAGCATGTCAATATCTGTTTTTTTCTAAGATGGACCTGTTTATTTCTCCCCAGTGTAGTTGGTGCTTTGTGCATAATTTTACAGAGGCTTGTTGTCTCTGCTGTGTCTTTGGCTGCAGCAAGCAGCCCTTTTACTATATAGCATCTATCAAACAAGAGACAAACAAGTCTGGTCAAGTTTTCAGACACCAGTGACCGTTCATAATGGGGGAATACTACTAATACCAAAAAAATTAAAAACATGACAAAAATGATATATACATATATACAGTACCTGCATTCCATCCAGAACCATGCTAATAGTGATTAGCTATCTTTTAATGTAGCATTCCCTTGTAGGGCTTGATATACTGTGCCTTCCGAAAGTATTCGGTAACGCTTTACTTGACACCCAGCGTCATAACATGTGATGACACGGTCATAACCATGTCATAATATGTCATAACAGCTGACATAACTTGTCATAACCTGTTGTAATATTGTCATAACACATATATTTAGACCTGTTGTGACATAGTATTATTTTTATGGCTGGTTATGACAGCTACATAAGAGTGTACAAACTCACAAAACCTACCATGGTAGTTATTAAATGGCTGGTTATGACTTGCCATAGATTTTCAAGTAGATTTAAGTACAAGCTGTAATTCGGCCACTCAGGAACATTCACTTCTTATTGGTAAACAACTCCAGTGTATATTTGGTCTTGTGTTTTAGGTTATTGTCCTGCTGAAAGGTGAATTCATCTCCCAGTGTCTGGTGGAAAACAGACTGAACCAGGTTTTCCTCTAGGATTTTGCCTGTGCTTAGCTCTTTTTTTTATCCTGAAAAACTCCCTAGACCTTAACGATTACAAGCATACCCATAACATGATGCAGCCACCACTATGCTTGAAAATATGGAGAGTGGTACTCGTAATGTGTTGTATTGGATTTGCCACAAACATAACACTTTGTATTCAGGACCAAAAGGGAATTGCTTTGCCACATTTTTTAATTATGTACAAGCTTTCTTCTCTTCACTCTGTCATTTAGGTTAGAATTGTAGAGTAACAACAATGTTGTTGATCCATCCTCAGTTTTTTCAATCACAGTCATAAATCTCTGTAACTGTTTTAAAGTCACCATTGGCCTCATGGTGATACCCTGAGCGGTTTCCTTCTTCTCCGGCAACTGAGTTAGGAAGGACGCCTGTATCTTTGTAGTGACTGGGTGTATTGATACACCATTCAAGTGTAATTAATAACTTCACCATGCTCAAAGGGATATTCAATGTCTGCTTTTATTATTTTTACCCATCTACCAATAGGTGCCCATCTTTGCTGTCACGGCCGTCTACGGAAGGAGTGGACCAAAGCGCAGCGTTTGTAGCGAACATGACTTTATTAAAGTTAAAGTGCACGAACGAGAAAACAATAAACAATGACGGATAGTGAAGTCCTCAGTACACAGACTGAAACATGGAACAAAAACCCACAACCCTAAGGTGAACACTGACAGTTTAAATATGGCTCCCAATCAGAGACAACGAGCCGACAGCTGACACTCGTTACCTCCGATTGGGAGTCACATGACGAGACAAGACACTACAACCAAAACCAAACACAACCAAATGAACACACCCTATACCCAACACAACCAAATGAATACACCCTGGCTCAAACTACACAGTCCCGGAGCCAGAGCGTGACAGTACCCCCCCCTAAAGGCGCGGACTCCGACCGCGCCTACACCCCAAAATAGGGGAGGGCTGGGTGGGTGTTGCTCCTCGGAGGCGGCTCCGGCTCCGGGCTTGACCACCACCCCACTTCACTCCCCCCGTAGTGCCCCCGGTCCGATCTGACCCAGCTTGCTGGATCAGGACCTCCGACGCGCACCCCTGGCTTGGCGCGTGAGGTAGGAATGGACCGGAACTGGCAGACGATACGCACCCTTTGCCTGGTGCGTGGAGCCGGAACAGGCCTCACCAGGCTGAAGACCCGCATCCCTGGCTTGGTGCGAGTAGCAGGAATGGGCCGGATCAGGCTGACGGCTCGCACCCTTGGCTTGGTGCGAGTAGCAGGGACGAGCTGAACCAGGCTGACGACTCGCACCCTTGGCTTGGTGCGAGTAGCAGGAACGGGCTGGACCAGGCCGACGACTCGTACCCCTGGTTTGGT
>NC_139999.1:6216528-6274028 GCF_964263955.1 Coregonus lavaretus | reverse complement strand
CGAAGCCTCGAATCCAGGACTTCACAGACTGAGTACGCCGGACCTCCCTCAGCTCCTGAGTGGCGCAGTGGTCTAAGGCACTGCATTGCAGTGCTAACTGTGCCACTAGAGATCCTGGTTCGAATCCAGGCTCTGTCGCAGCCGGCCGCGACCGGGAGACTCATGGGCGCCGCACAATTGGCCCAGCGTTGTCCAGGGTAGGGGAGGGAATGGCCGGCAGGGATGTAGCTCAGTTGATAGAGCATGGCGTTTGCAACGCCAGGGTTGTGGGTTCGATTCCCACGGGGGGCCAGTAAAAAAAAAAAAAAAAAAAAAAAAATCACTAACTGTAAGTCGCTCTGGATAAGAGCGTCTGCTAAATGACTAAAATGTAAATGTAAATGATGTCCAGAGGAGGAGGCAGGGCGTCACTGGGTCCAGCCTCAGTGAGGGGAGGCACATGAAGGAGAGACACATGAAAAGTCGGGTAAATGCGGTAATCAGCAGGGAGTTACAAACGGTACGTTACCGCATTAACCCTCCTCAGGACTTTAAACGGCCCCACAAACCGCGGGCTCAGCTTCTGGCAGGGCAAGCGGAGGGGCAGGTTTCGGGTGGAGAGCCAGACCCGGTCACCTGGAGAGGAAACAGGCGCCTCACTGCGGTGGAGGTTGGCCTGTTTTTTGTGCCGACGCAAGGCCCGCTGGAGACGAGTGTGCGCAGCGTTCCAGATCTCCTCAGCGCGCCGAAACCACTCGTCCACCGCAGGGGCCTCGGTCTGGCTCAGATGCCAAGGTGCCAGGGCCGGCTGATACCCCAACACGCACTGGAAAAGAGTGAGGTTAGTGGAGGAGTGGCGGAGGGAATTCTGCGCGTACTCAGCCCAAGGTAGAAAGTCCGCCCACTCCTGACAGTAACACCTCAAGAACCTGCCCACCTCCTGATTGACCCTCTCCACCTGACCATTAGCTTGAGGACGGTACCCAGAGGTGAGACTGACCGTGAACCCCAGGCATCCATGAATGCTTTCCATACGCTTGAGGTGAACCGAGGACCACGGTCTGACACAATGTCCTCCGGGATCCCGTAGTGCCTCCGCGGTTTGCATGGCCAACGGGAGCCCAGGCAGAGGAAGGAGGCGACAAGCTTTGGAAAACGAGCCTGGAGAACCGCGCCTACGTGCCCACGGGTGTGTTGGACCGCCTCCTTTCCTGGGCGCACACGGCGCCTGTTTCGGGTCATCCTGGGATAGGCCGTACCATCGCAGGCCTGATTGAGAAGTACTGGTGGCCCACCTTGGCTAGGGACATCCGGGTTTATGTCTCTTTCTGCTCCATCTGTGCCCAGACACCTCCCTTATGGAAAGCTCCTTCCCCAGCCGGTTCCACAACGACCCTGTCCCTATTGGACGATTATCCAGGGCTTGAACTGGAATTTGTGACTGTAGGGGAAACAAAGGAATGCGTAATGCAGTGGCAAGTGCGCTATCTAAAAGATTCCCTGCAGCTCCGGAATCATTTAGAGCTATCGGGAGTGAGGGGCTAGGGTATTCAGGGAAAATGGAAAAACACACTGGTTGAGGAGAGTACATCTTGCGTCCTCTCTGGGTTGGAGCAGGGGAATTCCCTGGCTTGTCACCTCCTCGCCTATGAGTGGATAGAGGGCAGGTCGGGGAGAAATGATTCCTTCTCCACAATAGGAGCAGAGGCCCAGATTCCTCCTTCTCCTACGCTCTGCCTCGGGCAAACGTGCAGGGCCCACCTCCATCGGCTCCGGCCACGGAGCAGGTGTAGCCATGGGCTCCGGATTCCGTGCAGGTCTTCGTCGGGACCGCAGCAGGTTGTCCACCCGGATCGCCATGCTGATGAGCTGGTCGAGTGACAGGTTGTCATCACAGCAGGCTAACTCCATCTGTACCTCCTCCTGCAGTTTGCTGCGGAAAACGGTGACCAGAGCCGACTCGTTCATCCGGTGGAGGCCACGATGGTCCGGAACTCCAGGGCGAACTCCGAGGCGGTCCTAGATCCCTGGCGTAGTCGGAGTAGATGCTCACCCTCCTCTCGAACCTCCACAGGATGATCAAACACCAAGCGTAAGAGGAGGGTGAAGCACTCGTAGGACTCAACCTCGGGTCCGCCCATTTCCCAGACCGTGGAACCCCAGTCCAGGGCCCTTCCGGTCAGTGCCGAGATGACTGTGGCAACCCTGTCTCTCCCGGAGAAAGCCTCGGCGTAGCGACCGAGGTACAGGTCTCATTGCAGAAGGAATCCCTTGCATTTCGCTGGCGCGCCATCACAGCACTCCAGGAGGGACAGGGGTATTCCGCGGACCGGCTCAAATGGGATGGATGCAGGTAGTGTTCGTGTTGGGGCTTGTGCCTGAACAGGTACTGGCACTTTCCCCTCCAACCGCAGGATGGTTGCCAGCACATTGTCCATGGCTCTGCCGAGTCTGGAGAGACAGTCCTCGTGATGCTGGACTCTACAATGGTCGTTAGCTCTGCCTTTCCCGTTGTCTCCATTTTTATGGGTCGATTATTCTGTCACGTTGTATACTGATAGAAGACAGGGGCAGGAATACGTAATCGTTTTTTTTATTACTCAACCCAATATAAGGTACGTCATGGAAAACGAAGTGGACGAAGCCCAAAACAAACACGTATGTAAATGTATATAACACAGGGATGTAACCCAAACAAAAGAGTGAGGTGTAAACCTCTAAATAATACATAGGACGAGACCCGTAATAACAAGTGCACAATTACTCTGCATTTAAACTGTAATACAATATACTCACGAGACCAACGGACATGGGACAATAATCGACAAGGACAATGGGGAACAGAGGGCACATATATACACATACTAATCAGGGGGAATGGGAACCAGGTGTGCGTAATGAAACAAGACAGTCCGGGGTTGGTGGTAATGAACCAGGTCAGTGACGTCTAGAAGGCCGGTGACGTAGACCTCTGGAGTTGGTGAACGGAATGAGCAGCAGTACCGGGTGGATCCGTGACAGGGTGTAGCGAAATGCTTGTGTTTCTAGCTCCAATAGTGCAGCATATCTAACAATTCACAACAATACACACAATACACACAATCTAAAAAATAAAATAATGGAATTAAGGAATATATAAATATTATAAATATTAGGATGAGCAATGTCGGAGTGGCATAGACTAAAATACAGTAGAATAGAATACAGGATATACAGTTGAAGTCGGAAGTTTACATACACCTTAGCCAAATACATTTAAACTCAGTTTTTCACAATTCCTGACATTTAATCCTAGTAAAAAATTCCCTGTTAGGTCAGTTAGGATCACCACTTTATTTTAAGAATGTGAAATGTCAGAAATGAAATCACATTCCCAGTGGGTCAGAAGTTTACATACACTCAATTAGTATTTGGTAGCATTGACTTTAAATTGTTTAACTTTGGTCAAATGTTTCAGGTAGCCTTCCACAAGCTTCCCACAATAAGTTGGGTGAATGTTGGCCCATTCCTCCTGACAGAGCTGGTGTAACTGAGTCAGGTTTGTAGGCCTCCTTGCTCGCACACGCTTTTTCAGCTCTGCCCACACATTTTCTATAGGATTAAGGTCAGGGCTTTGTGATGGCCACTCCAATACCTTTACTTTGTTGTCCTTAAGCCATTTTGCCACAACTTTGGAAGTATGCTTGGGGTCATTGTCCATTTGGAAGACCCATTTGTGACCAAGCTTTAACTTCCTGACTGATGTCTTGAGATGTTGCTTCAATATATCCACATAATTTTCCTTCCTCATGATGCCATCTATTTTGTGAAGTGCACCAGTCCCTCCTGCAGCAAAGCACCCCCACAGCATGATGCTGCCACTCCCGTGCTTCACGCTTGGGATGGTGTTCTTCGGCTTGCAAGCAACCCCCTTTTTCCTCCAAACATAACGATGGTCATTATGGGCAAACAGTTGTATTTTTGTTTCATCAGTCCAGAGGACATTTCTCCAAAAAGTATGATCTTTGTTCCAATGTGCAGTTGCAAACCGTAGTCTGGCTTTTTTATGGTGGTTTTGGAGCAGTGGCTTCTACCTTGCTGAGCGGCCTTTCAGGTTATGTCGATATAGGACTTGTTTTACTGTGGATATAGATACTTTTGTACCAGTTTCCTCCAGCATCTTCACAAGGTCCTTTGCTGTTGTTCTGGGATTGATATGCACTTTTCGCAACAAAGTACGTTCATCTCTAGGAGACAGAACGCGTCTCCTTCCTGAGCGGTATTACGGCTGCGTGGTCCCATGGTGTTTATACTTGCGTACTATTGTTTGTACAGATGAACGTGGTACCTTCAGGTGTTTGGAAATTGCTCCCAAGGATGAACCAGACTTGTGGAGGTCTACAATTTTTTTTCTGAGGTCTTGGCTGATTTCTTTTGATTTTCCCATGATGTCAGGCAAAGAGGCACTGAGTTTGAAGGTAGGCCTTGAAATACATCCACAGGTACACCTCCAATTGACTCAAATGATGTCAATTAGCCTATCAGAAGCTTCTAAAGCCATATTCGCAGTTAATATAATTCAATCTGGATAATAACAGAAATAAGATCATAAGGCTAGAGAAATATATCGACAAATATTACTACAACAAGCAACACCCAAACATGACTGAAGACAAGCGTGGAGAGCCGATCCCCAAAAGGAAACGCGACTCATCGACTGATACAGATGATATATGCTTTTCACCACTGGGTATGGTAAGTGTGGAAAGCGACCTGTTGAAGTCGATAAATAACAAATTGGGCATATTAGAATTGGTCAGTAAAGACGTAAAAGAGTTGAAAGCGAGTCTTCAAATGAGTGACGAAAAAGCTTTGGTAATGGAGAAAGAAACCAAAGAAATAAAAGTGACAGTCTCTAAAATGGAAACGGACGTTAGGGAATTAAAAAAGGAGAACAATCTTCTGAGAGAAGCCTTACTAGACATCCAAACTAGATCGATGAGGGAAAATCTAGTACTTACGGGTATTCAGGAAAAGGAGGGAGAAATAACAGAGAATATTATGAAGGACTTCCTGCATACAGCGCTACAAATCCCACTCGAGGCTGTCGATAAAATCCAACTCGAACGTGTACATCGTTTCGGAAAAAGAGGACAGAAATATGAGCGCCCAATCGTTGCCAAATTTGCTTTTTTTAAGGATAAAGCTATGGTGAAAAGCCTGGGAAAAAGACTTGCTGGCACGAAAATAGGCATGAATGATCAGTTCCCGAAGGAGATTGTAGAAAGGCGCAAAGTTCTGTATCCAATCTTCAAGGAAAACAGATTAAAAGGGAAACGTGTTGCACTAGTGGTGGATAAATTATATATTGACAACCAAATGTTCAGAGACACAAAGACTACTCCATGGCTATTCTAAAAGTTGTAATAGAGGAGTCAAATATTGGAGCACCTGATACTAGCAATGATAGGGATTGTAATATTAAATAACATTTATAGTAAGTATAGTATTTTATAAATGGATAAAACGATATAACAAGCAGAATAATACATCTTTAAATACAAATAATTAGAACATGGCTTTTTTGGCGGGAGGTTGTTGTTTTGGCGGATGGTTGTTGTGGTTGGTCCTGTGTTCTCTCTGGCGTCCTTTCCCCCTTGCGGCAGATGTGGATGCGGGTGCGTTTGCATGCTCGGCCCATTTTTTCCGCAGTCAACCATGTGGTGTGCATTTTTGTGTTTGAAAAGGTGCGGCGTTAAGTGAGTGAGAGGGGAAATGGTTGCATATCCCAGAGCCGACCGGGGGTCTATGAGCAGGGGTAGTGAGAGAGAGAGCTTTCAATTTTGTGTAGATGAGGGATATACATTTTTAAATATAGTATACATCTAATCTAATTATTCATTGTCCTATCATGATGGAAAGATCCCTTACCCTATAACCTGGACACCCACCTGAGCGACCCATACACCAAAGAGAAGTTCCCATCTATTTTATGGACCTGCTGTGAATATGCAGCCTAAACAGAGAAATAAATGCGGTCAGAGACCTACTTGAGCAGCACCGCCCCCTCAAGATTCTGAGCCTGCCTGGCAGGGTTGGTCCTACAAAGCCAGAGCCCCCTGATGGGAGAGCATAATATACAAGGAAATTCTCAAAGCTGCTAATGAGAACCTTGACGACCTTTTACCTAGCCGGTGGGGATTCCGGTGGGGTACGCCCACCCAGGTAGTGGCAGTGCTGGCAACACTGGCTGCAGTAACCCATGGGGAGGGGGTCACACTCGGACAATCAGAGAGGGGGTTTATCATTGTGGCCCAGGTGGCACAAAATAATCAAAGGTCTGACCGCATGGAGATGCTTGGGAAAATGGTTACAACAGGGGATCAGAGTGTTTGTGTCTCAGGTGAAGAGGGTGGATCTGATCTCCATCACCTAGGACTTGACATAGATTAAGTAGATTAATCAAATCTCACATTGTTATCAATTTCTGCTCAATCTGCATGCTTTCTCAATCAGCTTTAACTGTATGTGCACTCGTAGATCAAGTTATTTCTCGAGTTGGGCTCTGGGATATAACAGCCGTTGAGTATTGGATTTTATGGTGGATTGTGGAGGAGGGGGGTTGAGTATGTTGGAGTATGTGAGTATGTGCGTGTGTGCTTGTCTGGCATCTGTTGTGGGGGGGTGGGGATGTTGGGGGGGAGGGGGGGGGGGTATGGGATGGACCGCGGGAATTATTTGCTAGGATAATAATTGCTTGTCAATGAATTAAATGTAATACAATGGCAATCCGGGTTATATGTTAGAATCCTATGCGTGAACTGCCGACATTATTACGCATATTAATTGATAATGATGGAAAATAGGATATGCATAATAAAAAAAAAGAAAAAAGTTATATAGATATATATATATAGAGGTGAAAGCATTGGAAATGCTTTTGGCGGTTAATCTGCTTCTGTTTTGTGGGTGGCACTGTGTGCTGTTTTCGATGGATGGGTCCTGGCATCTCGGGGCCTTAGGGATACGGAGGGACGTGGGTGGGATGCTGATCACTGGGATGACGGCTCAACTTGGGATGGGGAGGGGCTTTAGCGGGGGAATTAGTGGAGAACAATTGAAGGGTTACTCCGTAGCAATGCAAATATCACGGTACAGCTATATGGACACTCAATCATTACGCTATTTTTTATTGGTAAATTTACAAACATATATAATGATAAATAGACTTGAAACTTGTATCTCATTATGGTGTATGGTGAAATAAGTATAGCCAGTTATAATTGTAATGGCTTAGCTGATAATAACAAAAGAAGAACAATATTTACATGGCTCAAAGAGAAGGAATATAATATCTATTGTATACAGGAAACTCATTCAACAATTCGAGATGAAGTAGCGTGGAAAAAAGAATGGGGGGGGGGAAATATACTTCTCCCATGGGCAAAGAAATTCAAAAGGGGTGATGATATTAATTAATAGTAATTTCGATCCGAATGTGCAAATTGTCCAAATAGATACGCAAGGTAGATGGATTATTTTAAATATGGTATTGGACCATAAACAGATATGGCTCATTAACCTTTACGGACCAAATAATGATGATCCACAATTCTTTGACAATATATATAATAAATTATCAAGCCTGCAAGCAACTCAAGACAATATTATTATGGTGGGGGATTATAATACTGTTTTAAATAGCTCAATGGACCGAAAAGGAAATCACACCACAAACAATCACCCACATGCTCTTAAGGAAATTGTGAATGTCATGGGATACATTAGAACTAGTAGATATATGGAGGCTTAAATATGCTGATCTAGTGAGATATACATGGCGGAGACTGAATCAAGCTAGTCGTCTTGACTTCTTTCTTATTTCATTCTCGTTGGCACCAAAAGTAAAAAAAGTGTTGATAGGGGACAGAATGCGGTCGGACCATCATATAATAGGCATATACATTACTCTGACTGAATTTCCACGTGGGCGAGGATATTGGAAATTTAATCAAAGCCTATTGGATGATAATGTATTTATAATTAGAACAAAGGAATTTATAACTGACTTTTTCCAACATAACATAGGTACAGTGAATCCCCTTATTGTATGGGACACCTTTAAATGTGCCTTTAGAGGCCATGCAATTCAGTACTCATCTCGAAAACAAAAGCAATTTAGGTCAAAAGAGTTTATACTAAGAAAGGAAATAGAAAGTCTAACAGAACAGATAGATGGCAATAAAAACTGTAACATAGAGGCTCAGAATAAATTAGAGGAAAAACTAAAAGAAATGGAAAAACTTATTCAAGAAAGATCAAGTGTAATATATTATAAAAATAAAGCAAACTGGATGGAATATGGGGAAAAATGCACAAAATTATGTTTTAATCTTCAACATAGGAATGCTACCAAAAAGAACTTAATGAAACTGGTTACAATTGACGGAGTCACCCATAATTCACCAAATGATATTTTGAAGGAAGAAACAAAGTACTTTAAGCATATGTTTTCTTTTCAGTCGCCTCCATCTCCTCTAACTGAAGCTAATTGTAGAGATTTTTTTTCTATTGATAATGTCAAATTAACAGCCACACAGAAAGACTCATGTGAAGGTGAAATTACAGAGGAGGAACTTCTGGATGCAATTAAAGACTTTAAGTCCGGGAAAACTCCAGGGTTGGATGGCATACCAATCGAGGTATACCAAACCTTTTTTGATATACTAAGAGGACCATTATTAGCATGTTTTAACCACTCCTATGTAAATGGAAGATTATCTGACACTCAAGAAGAAGGTCTGATCTCATTATTACTGAAACAGGATACAAGTGGAAAATATAAAGATCCAGTCCATTTACAAAATTGGAGGCCCCTTACACTTCAGTGTTGTGATGCAAAAATCCTAGCAAAATGTATAGCGCATAGAATTAAAAAGGTATTGTCGGATATTATTCATTCTAATCAGACAGGTTTTTTACATGGAAGATACATTGGAGATAATATAAGGCAAGTATTGGAAACAATAGAACACTATGGAAAATATGGGAAACCAGGCCTGCTATTCATAGCAGACTTCGAAAAGGCATTTGATAAAGTTCGACTGGGGTTTATATATAAATGCCTGGAGCATTTCAATTTTGGAGAATCTCTTATAAAATGGGTCAAAATCATGTATAGTAACCCTAGGTGTAAAATAGTAAATAATAGCTATTTCTCAGAAAGTTTTAAACTGTCAAGAGGAGTGAAACAAGGTTGTCCACTATCGGCATATCTATTTATTGTGGCCATTGAGATGTTAGCTATTAAAATCAGATCCAATAATAATATCAGAGGATTAGAAATACAGGGCTTAAAAACAAAGGTGTCATTGTACGCAGATGATTCATGTTTTCTGGTGGAGGACTGGTGGAGTTATGTCGCACATGCAGCTAACAAAAACATATGGAAATGTCTGCTCTACCCAAAATTACAACCAAATAATTGCAGCCTTACCGCAAAAGTGGAAGAGGTAAGTTGAAGGGGGAGAAAGTAAGGAACTTGTCTGTCGGCCTTGCATTAAAGAACATAATTGGTTAAGGAAAACTGTGATAAATAAAAAAGTATATCAGTTTCACTTAAGGACCAAAGGATTGACAGCCGTCCCATATAGATTGCAAAATAGTTGGGAAGAGATCTTTGACGTACCGATCCCATGGCATAGTGTTTATGAACTGACACGCAAAACGACACCAGATTCAAAAATTAGAATCTTTCAATTTAAATTATTATATAAAATTCTTGCTACCAATAGAATGTTATTTATATGGGGGATACAATCTTCCCAGCTCTGCAGATTTTGCTGTGAAGAGACAGAATCATTAGATCATTTGTTTTGGTTCTGTCCATTTGTAGCTTGTTTTTGGACACAGGTCCAGGAATGGCTAAAGGATTGCAATATTTACCTGGAACTAACCTTGCAGATAGCATTACTGGGTGATCTGAAAAGTCATAGTCAATCAATCAATAATATAATAATACTTTTAGCAAAAATGTTTATTTTTAATTCACAATCTGTAGAAGCAATGAGAATAGAAAGGTTCAGAACTTTTGTAAAACATCACAGTACAGTTGAAATATATACGGCAAATAGAAATCCTATATGGATGGTGTTAAGAGATAGATGGGAGGTATTGAATAGAGTTGAAGGATGGGACTAATAACAAATAACAACAAATAATAACAAAGATAGCTAATAATGTAAGCATACTGTGTCCATAATAAGTATATAGGTTGTATGTTGGGAGCTTTTGGGAAAGAGCACAGTTAGAAAGATATGGCATTTAGAAGCAAACCGGATGGACATCATGAAAATGATCGGAGAGGTTGAGAGTAGAAGAAGTTCAGGAGCAAAAAAAAATATATATATATATATATATATATATATATATATATATATATATATATAATTATTGTAAAATTAACTCTGTCCATAAGGTGTAGATAGTAAGTATAGACCGGAAGTAGAGGCCTGGGCGTTGTTGTTCACTAATTTACTCCAAGTAGGGAAAGGATGGTGGGGTTGAAAAGTAATAAAGGGGAATATATATATATATAAAAAAAATAAACATGGGGGATTGGAAGTGATGCAGACAATTACATTGATAGAAGATACAATCTATCTGCAATATTAAGCTGATCCATTCCCCCCCCCAAAAATAAATAAGTAAATAAAAAATAAATAAATAAAGTTAAAAATAAGTTTGCTTTCTTGGGTACAGGAACAATGGTGAACATCTTGTAGCAAGTGGGGACAGCAGACTGGGATAGGGAGAGATTGAATATGACCGTAAACACTCCAGCCAGCTGGTCTACGCATGCTCTGAGGACGCGGCTAGGGATGCCGCCTGGGCTGGCAGCCTTGCGAGGGTTAACACGCTTAAATGTCTTACTCATGGCAGCCACGGAGAAGGAGAGCCCACAGTCCTTGGCAGCGGGCCGCGTCGGTGGCACTGTGTTATCCTGAAAGCGGGCGAAGAAGGTGTTTAGCTTGTCTGGAAGCAAGACGTCTTTGTAGTCCGTGATTGTCTGTAGATCCTGCCACATATGTCTCGTGTTGAGCCGTTGAATTGCGACGGCACTTTGTCTCTATACTGACATTTTGCCTGTTTGATTTCCTTATGGAGGGAATAACTACACTGTTTGTATTCAACCATATTCCCAGTCTCTTTGCCATGGTTAAATGCGGTGGTTCGCGCTGTCAGTTTTGCACGAATGCTGCCATCTATCCAAGGTTTCTGGCTAGGATAGGTTTTAATAGTCGCAGTGGGTACAACTTCTCCTATACACTTCTTAATAAACTCAGTCACCGTATCCGTGCATTCGTCAATGTTATTCTCGGAGGCTACGCAGAACATATCCCAGTCAGCGTGATCAAAACAATCTTGAAGCGTGGATTACGATTGGTCAGACCAGCGTTGAATAGTCCTTAGCACAGGTACTTCCTGTTTCAGTTTCTGCCCATAGGAAGGGAGGAGCAAAATGGAGTCGTGATCAGATTTGCTGAAGGGAGGGCGGGGGAGGGACTTGTAAGCATCCCGGTAGTTGGAGAAGCAGTGGTCGAGTGTTTTAGCAGCAGGAGTACTACAGTCAATGTGTTGATAGAACTTCGGTAGCGTTTTCCTCAAATTTGCTTTGTTCAAATCCCCAGCTACAATAAATGCGGCCTCAGGATATGTGGTTTCCAGTTTGCATAAAGTCCAGTGAAATTCTTTGAGGGCCGTCGTGGTATCGGCTTGAAGGGGAATATACATGGCTGTGACTATAACCGAAGATAATTATCTTGGGAGGTAATACGTTCGGCATTTGATTGTGAGGTATTCTAGGTCGGGTGAACAAAAGGACTTGAGTTCCTGTATGTTATCACAATCACACCATGAGTGGTTAATCATGAAACAAACACCACCGCCTTTCTCCTTCCCGGAGAGTATTTTAGTTCTGTCTGTGCGATATACTGAGAACCCAGCTGGCTGTATGGACAAAGACAGTATATCCCCAGAGAGCCATATCTCCGTGAAACAGAGTATGTTACAATCCCTGATGTCTCTCTGGAAGGAGATTCTCGCCCTGAGTTCGTCTAAGTTATTATCCAGAGACTGAACATTAGCGAATAATATACTCAGAAGCGGTGGATGATGTGCGCGCCTCCTGAGTCGGTCTAGAAGTCCACTCCGAGTACCTCTTCTCCGCCGGTGGTGTTTTGGATCAGCCTCTGGAATCAGTTGCATCTATTGGGGCGGTAGAATTCGGGAGAGTCGTATTCCTGGTCGTAATGCTGGAGAGTTACTGCCGCTCTGATATCCAAAATATATTTCCGGCTGTATGTAATAACACAAAAAAAATCAGTCAGCCAACTTGATGATGGTGTTGGAGTCGTGCGTGACCACGCAGTCATGAGTGAACAGGGAGTACAGGAGGGAACTATGAACAGCACTCTTGTCTATGAACAGCATTTTCACGTAGTTTTTTCCCCTCTTGTCCAGGTGTGAGAGGGCAGTGTGAAGTGCAATTGAGATTGCGTCATCTGTCGATCAGATGGGGCAATATGCGAATTGGAGTGGTTCTAGGGTGTCTGGGATGATGGTGTTGATGTGTGTCATGGCCAGCCTTTCAAATCACTTCATAATCACAGACGTGAGTGCAACGGGGCGGGAGTCATTTAGGCAGATTAACTTGGAGTTTACCTTGGGAACAGGGACAAAGGTGTCCAGCTTGAAAGATTGAAAATGTCAGTGAAGACACTTTGCCCGGCTGTTCTGTGCATGCTGGTTGTCCATCAGGGGTTTGATATTCATATGGTGGCTGTGTAATTTCCACACGGAGAGGAGGAGAGGAAGAGAGAGGGAGCAGCGGGGTGGATGTCCCTCTCTCTTCCTCCTCCACATGGAAATCACACAGCCACCATTCTCTTCTCTTCCTCTCTCCCTCTCTCCCTCTCTCCCTCTCTTCCTCTCTCCCTCTCTCCCTCTCTTCCTCTCTCCCTCTCTCCCTCTCTTCCTCCATCTAACAGGCGCCTGGGTCCGGGCCCCCACGACTTCCTGCTGTGTGACTCACCTCTCCTGCTCTCCTCTCGCCCCTTCCCTCATTCAACATCTCCTTGTTTGAGACTCACACACAGGCAGGCACACAATCACGCTAGCTTGCACACAGTGACACACACAAACCCACACTAGCTCCTCATCTCCTCTCCTGGTGTGAGGCGCGGGGCCATTCAATCATCAGCCATTCAGTCACCAGCCGTTCAATCACCAGCCATTCAATCACCAGCCATTCAATCATCAGCCATTCAATCATCAGCCATTCAATCATCAGCCATTCAATCACCAGCCATTCAGTCACCAGCCGTTCAGTCACCAGCCATTCAGTCACCAGCCATTCAGTCACCAGCCATTCAATCACCAGCCATTCAATCACCAGCCATTCAATCATCAGCCATTCAATCTCCAGCCATTCAATCTCCAGCCATTCAATCATCAGCCATTCTAGTCAGGAAAGAAAGGTCAGTTCAGGAGAGTTTTCACTCAGTTTGAACTGGGTGAGAGAGGGCCTTCACCTTGGGGATGTATTCCCCTTTCTTTCTTGTCATCCTCAGGCGATCTTCTCTCAGGGTAATGCAGGATAAAGCCCTTGTCAGTTTAGTCCTATACCGTTCTAGTCCTATAACGCTGCCCTTCTTTTGACGAGGTTCCATTGATTTGACTATCTGGTCTTGACTAAAAGCTGCTCCTGTTGACATTTTAAAACATTGGTGAGGTTGGAAGTAATATGAACTTCAGAGAACAAATATCCTACATTTCTTATGACAGTGTTAACTGAGGCAGAGCGACTTGTCTTGATCCAGCTTTACCGAGTGTATTTGTTATTGTATTTCTCATGCAAGACAAACTAGTTTCCTTAGCAGCCACTGCCATGCCTGTGTCTGTGTAATCAGTGATGGCTGTGCCTTGACATTTTCAAGTGGCATTAAGGAGTGTGTGTGCGCGTGTGTATGCGTGTGCGTGTGTGTCAGTCAGGGGTGACGTGTCACACAGATGTGACCCAGATCATGATGATGAATACTAATGTTCCCTGTTTCCCGTCTGGTGTAAGTGGTCTCGGCCCATGCTGGGGTAACATCTGAAATGTTGTGAATTGCAAACAACAAATCTATCTTTAATCTTTATCTCCTTCTTCTCCTCTCCTCTCCTCTCCTCTCCTCTCCTCTCCTCTCCTCTCCTCTCCTCTCCTCTCCTCTCCTCTCCTCTCCTCTCCTCTCCTCTCCTCTCCTCGGCTCTCCTCGGCTCTCCTCTCCTCTCTCTTCCACTTCTCTACTCTCTCTCCTCTCTCTTCCACTTCTCTCCTCTCCTCTCCTCCACTTCTCTCCTCGCCTCTCCTCTCTCTTACACTCCTCTCCTCTCTCTTCCACTTCTCTCCTCTTCTCTCCTCTTCTCGCTCTTCCACTTCTCTCCTCTCCTCTCTCTTCCACTTCTCTCCTCTCCTCTCTCTTCCACTTTTCTCCTCTCTCTTCCACTTCTCTCCTCTCCTCTCTCTTCCACTTCTCCTCTCCTCTTTTTTCTCTTCCACTTCTCTCCTCTCCTCTCGTCCTCTTCGATCCTCTCTCTTCTACTCCTCTCCTCTCTTCCACTTCTCTCCTCTCCTCTTCTCTCTCTTCCACTTCTCTCCTCTCTCTTCCACTTCTCTCATCTCCTCTCTCTTCCACTTCTCTTCTCCTCTCCTCTCCTCTTTTCTCTCTTCTACTCCTCTCCTCTCTCTTCCACTTCTCTCCTCTCCTCTCTCTTCCACTTCTCTCCTCTCCTCTCTCTTTCACTTCTCCCTTCTCCTCTCTCTTCCACTTGTCTCCTCTCCTCTCCTCTCCTCTCCTCTCCTCTCCTCTCCTCTCCTCTCCTCTCCTCTCCTCTCCTCTCCTCTCCTCTCCTCTCCTCTCCTCTCCTCTCCTCTCCTCTCTCTTCCACTTGTCTCCTCTCCTCTCCTCTCCTCTCCTCTCCTCTCCTCTCCTCTCCTCTCCTCTCCTCTCCTCTCCTCGGCTCTCCTCGGCTCTCCTCTCCTCTCCTCTCTCTTCCACTTCTCTACTCTCCTCTCCTCTCTCTTCCACTTCTCTCCTCTCCTCTCCTCCACTTCTCTCCTCGCCTCTCCTCTCTCTTACACTCCTCTCCTCTCTCTTCCACTTCTCTCCTCTTCTCTCCTCTTCTCGCTCTTCCACTTCTCTCCTCTCCTCTCACTTCCACTTCTCTCCTCTCCTCTCTCTTCCACTTTTCTCCTCTCTCTTCCACTTCTCTCCTCTCCTCTCTCTTCCACTTCTCCTCTCCTCTTTTTTCTCTTCCACTTCTCTCCTCTCCTCTTGTCCTCTTCGATCCTCTCTCTTCTACTCCTCTCCTCTCTTCCACTTCTCTCTTCTCCTCTTCTCTCTCTTCCACTTCTCTCCTCTCTCTTCCACTTCTCTCATCTCCTCTCTCTTCCACTTCTCTTCTCCTCTCCTCTCCTCTTTTCTCTCTTCTACTCCTCTCCTCTCTCTTCCACTTCTCTCCTCTCCTCTTCTCTCTCTTCCACTTCTCTCATCTCCTCTCTCTTCCACTTCTCTCCTCTCCACTCATCTTCTCTCTTCCACTTCTCTCCTCTCCTCTCTCTTCCCTTCTCTCCTCTCCTCTCTCTTCCACTTCTCTCCTATCTCTTCCACTTCTCTACTCTCCTCTCTCTTCCACTTCTCTCCTCTCCTCTCCTCTCTCTTCTACTCCTCTCCTCTCTCTTCTACTTCTCTCCTCTCTCTTCCACTTCTCTCCTCTCCTCTCTCTTCCACTTCTCTCCTCTTCTCTCTCTTCCACTTCTCTCCTCTCCTCTCTCTCACGTCTCTCCTCTCCTCTCTCTCACTTCTCTCCTCTCCCCTCTCTTCTACTTCTCTCCACTTCTCTCCTCTCCTCTCTCTTCCACTTCTCTCCTCTCCACTCATCTTCTCTCTCTTCCACTTCTCTCCTCTCCTCTCTCTTCCACTTCTCTCCTCTCCTCTCTCTTGCACTTCTCTCCTCTCCTCTCCTCTCTCTTCTACTTCTCTCCTCTCTCTTCTACTTCTCTCCTCTCTCTTCCACTTCTCTCCTCTCCTCTCTCTTCCACTTCTCTCCTCTCCTCTCCTCTCCTCTCCTCTCCTCTCCTCTCCTCTCCTCTCCTCTCCTCTCCTCTCCTCTCCTCTCCTCTCCTCTCCTCTCCTCTCCTCTCCTCTCCTCTCCTCTCCTCTCCTCTCTCTTCCACTTCTCTCCTCTCCTCTCCTCTCCTCTCCTCTCTCTTCCTCTCCTCTCCTCTCCTCTCCTCTCCTCTCCTCTCCTCTCCTCTCCTCTCCTCTCCTCTCCTCTCCTCTCCTCTCCTCTCCTCTCCTCTCCTCTCCTCTCCTCTCCTCTCCTCTCCTCTCCTCTCCTCTCCTCTCTCTTCCACTTCTCTCCTCTCCTCTCCTCTCCTCTCCTCTCCTCTCCTCTCCTCTCCTCTCCTCTCCTCTCCTCTCCTCTCCTCTCCTCTCCTCTCCTCTCCTCTCCTCTCCTCTCCTCTCCTCTCCTCTCCTCTCTCTTCCACTTCTCTCCTCTCCTCTCTCTCACTTCCCTCCTCTCTCTTCCACTTCTCTCCTCTCTCTTCCACTTCTCTCCTCTCTTCCACTTCTCTCCTCTCCTCTCCTCTCCTCTTCTCCCTCTTCCACTTCTCTCCTCTCCTCTCTCTTCCACTTCTCTCCTCTCCTCTCTCTTGCACTTCTCTCCTTTCCTCTCTTATCTCTTATCTCTTATCTCTTATCTCTTATCTCTTATCTCTTCCACTTCTCTCCCCTCGTCTCCTCTCCTCTCCTCTCCTCTCCTCTCCTCTCCTCTCCTCTCCTCTCCTCTCCTCTCCTCTCCTCTCCTCTCCTCTCCTCTCCTCTCCTCTCCTCTCCTCTCTTCTACTTCTCTCCTCTCCTCCCTCTTCCACTTCTCTCCTCTCCTCTCCTCTCTCTTCCACTTCTCTCCTCACCTCTGTCTCACTTCTCTTCCCTCTCTTCCACTTCTCTCCTCTCCTCTCTCCTCTCCTCTCTCTTCCACTTCTCTCCTCTCCTCTTGAGTATTGATTTATCGTAGTCTTTTGATCGCAAGGCCTCTCAGTCGAGGCAGACAGGACAAAGTCCGGCAGACAGGACAAGCTGTACGGCAGACAGGACAAGCTGGCAGGCGGGAAGGCGGATGTAGCTAGCCCCCATGGCCACAGCCTTCCACACACACTGAAGACATTTTCACACGGACAGACACTCCATTCGCTCTCTGGGCTCATGTCACCGCCAATAACAAATAATTCATTTCAACTGCATTCTGTCTCTGCTTTGGTCTGTCATCACACACGCGCGCGTGCCTGGGGGAGGAGATAAGCTCCAGCTAGGGCCTCAGGGGCCTCAGGGAGCTCTGGGTGACCCTGTACATCAGCTGTCAACCTCTTCTACCACACTCTGCCACACGTAGACTGCATCTCAAATTTGACCCTATTCCTTACCAGAAACCTATGGACTCTAGTTCACTATATAGAAAATAGGGTGCCATTTCTGACCTACCCTCAGCCCAGGGTGGAGGGGCTGCTGGCTGCCTGCTAGATGGACCAAGTCAAGAGGTTACCAGCCTGCCTGAGCCTCTTGTCATGTTCACACCTCATAACCAGCCTGGGAGAAAAGACCTGACATGTTGTCATCTGTTGGCAAAGAGCCACTTAGGAGGGGAGAGCAGAGAGGAGCTGAAGAGAAAGAAGCTGTGGTCTGGTCTGGTCGGTCAGCCTGTACTAGACTAAATCATCCTGAGGGCTCAAACCATGTTATCTATGGGAAGCAGGAGAGGCTGTGCGTGTGTGTGGTTGTGTGTGTGTGTGTGCGTGTGTGTGTGTGTGTGTGTGTGTGTGTGTGTGTGTGTGTGTGTGTGTGTGTGTGTGTGTGTGTGTGTGTGTGTGTGCGTGCGTGCGTGCGTGCGTGCGTGTGTGTGTGTGGCTAGGGATTGGCTTGAAGAGGCGCAGATGTCACAACTTGTAACTTTTCATTTAAAATTGATTTTGCAGCTGTTGTTTTAAATGGGAAGTTCTATCGATGTCTCTTTTTAAACATACTTTCCCAGGGTGATTCTCTCCTCTCTCCTCACATCCATAGAGGTTTTACTTATTTGGTTTTACTTGGAAGTCAGAATGATAAGAAGTGATTAATTTCATCAAGAGGATGTTATATTCTGTTCTCAGCTTCTCAGAGTAAAACGTTGGGAATAATGGCTGATGTCACAACATTTGCATATGTGCATTAGTATAACATTTAAAAAACAAACATTTTAATTCAGAATAGCAGGGCTTTTTCTGCCATTGAAATCCTTGGGCCATAGAGCTCTGTTTTCATGTAATCTGACCAAAGCACCTAATCCAAACGCCAACGCCATTTAGCAAACTCCAAGTGTTTACATTTGTTGGATGAAATGAAAACAGAGCTCTGTGGCCATGCACACCAGTGGTGGGTTTGGCGTCGAAAGAAAGATGCATATGCAAAAAAAGAACCCCGTACCTACTGTCAAATATGGTGGTGGATCTTTGATGTTATGGGGCTATTTCGTGTCCACTGGTCCTGGGGCCCTTATTAAGGTCAACGGCATTATTAAGGTCAACGGTAATTTCAGCCAAAAACCTGGTTGCCTCTGCCAGGAGGCTAACACTTGGCCGCAAATGGATCTTCCAGCAAGACAATAACCCCAAGCACACATCAAAATCCACAAAGAAATTGTTAATTGGACACAAAATCAACATTTTGCAATGGCCATCTCGGTTGCCGGACTTGAATCCCATTGAAAACCTGTGGTTTGAATTGAAGAGGCCAGTCCATAAGCGCAGACGAAGGATATCAAGGATCTGGAAGGATTCTGTATGGTGGAATCTGTATCTAAGATATTTTCTCCAAATCTTACAACACTGTAGAAAAAGGCTCAATACCGTTATCCTCACAAGGTGAAAGGTATTGAAAATGGGTGTCAAAAATGTTGACCCCTACCTCTTTCTCTGAGCAATTGTAGTTTTTTTTAACCCTCCCGTTGTCCTAGGGTCAAAATGACCCGCCACTGTGTTGAACCAACTTTATTTAATTGTTATATTTTTGGGATCATTTGTGAGAAGGAGGCAGTGAGACTTTAAAGAAAGTATCACTGCCTCCTTCTCACAAATGATCCAAAAAATATAAAAATTAAATAAAGTTGGTTCAACACAGTGGCGGGTCATTTTGACCCTAGGACAACGGGAGGGTTAAATAATATTGTATGTATTTGAAATCTTTATTTTATACAGTCATTATTGCTCATCTTTATCAAGGGTGTCAATAATTTCAGACCCCACTGAATTTAGTGCACTACTTTTGACCAGGGGCCCTGTATATAGGGAAATAGGGTGCCGTTTGGGACGAAGCCACGTCATCTGTTTGTGGAAATAGCACTAGCACCAAGCTGAGAGAGCCATCTACAGCATAACTATACTAGAAGTACAATAGGAGTATTACTATTGATTTCCACCATGGTTCCTGTCTTGAGAGGCCAAGGCCCCGTATTCACAAAGCGTCTTAGAGTAGGAGCATTGGATCAGGTCGTCCCCCCCCCCCATGCATAGTCTATAATCGTATTCATTATGATCTTAAAAGGCCAAATTGATCCTAGATCAGCACTCCTACTCTGTGACTCTTTATGAAAACCGGCCCAGTGACCCATCTTCCTCACATCCAGTTAAATAGTGGACAAATGTGACTCGTTTCAGGAAACTAGGTGTATGACAAACGTCACTACTTCACAGGAGAGGCATTTGAACGTTAACATTATTTTTTTTTATCAAAATCAATTTTTTTTGTGGCAGAAATGCCTTCTGGAACATGTGAACTTTCATGTGCCTTAATAGCAAACTTGTATTCCATCCATAAATACGAATACAATTGTTAAATTACGAGCCTAGTTGGTTTAGCCACGGAAAAAGACAGGAACCTTCCCGCTAGCCATGATTGGCTGAGATAATGGATGGGCTGGACATGCCGGGAGATGAGTTTGGATTGGTCTGCCATGTAGCATGCTTCTGTCTATAACGTGAGCTGCTCAGTATGTGTTGATAGTCCTTTTTACCGTGTTGTTTTTGAAAGATATAACGTTAGCCATCGAGAACTACAAATGTTTTGCTACTTTTCTCAACAACATTGATGCCCTGAATTTAGCAGGCGCTAATAACAGAAAAAGTGATGGGCTACTTTCTGCACACACCCCGGTCAGTGTGAACCAGAGTGACTTGACACAACGCTGGCCAAACAAGATGTAGCTACAAACAAAACATAGTTAAATGGTTCCAGTCTGCCATGAAGCGTTCATCCATGTATATGGGTAAGAGTCTAGCTACATTTTCAGATATTATATGTTTCTAATTTAGTCAGAAAGTCATTTTCATTGCAAGTTAAAGCGTACTGCTAGCTAGCGAACATTAGCTTGCTGGCTCACTAGCTAACGTTATGTGTATGATCTGTGTAGTAATATTATGAATCAGAAATCTATTTGCATTGCTAGTTATAGCCTCACATACTCACATCGGCTACGGAGAGCGTGATCACATAGTCATCTGGAACAGCTGATGCTCTCATGCATGCTTCAGTGTTGCTTGCCTCGAAGCGAGCATAGAAGTGATTTAGCTCGTCTGGTAGGCTTGTGTCACTGGGCAGCTCGCGGCTGTGCTTCCCTTTGTAGTCTGTAATAGTTTTCAAGCCCTGCCACATCCGACAAGCGTCAGAGCCGGTGTAGTACGATTCAATCTTAGTCCTGTATTGACTATTTGCCTGTTTGATGGGGTTCGTCGGAGGGCATAGCGAGATTTCTTATAAGCCTCCGGGTTAGAGTCCCGCTCCTTGAAAGCGGCAGCTCATTGAGTGCGGTCTTAGTGCCAGCATCGGTTTGTGGTGGTAAATAGACAGCTACGAAAAATATAGATGAAAACTCTCTTGGTAAATAGTGTGGTCTACAGCTTATCATGAGATACTCTACCTCAGGCGAGCAAAACCTCGAGACTTCCTTAGTATTAGATTTTATGCACCAGCTGTTGTTTACAAATATACACAGACCACCACCCCTTGTCTTACCGGAGTCAGCCGTTCTATCCTGCCGATGTAGCGTATATCCCGCCAGCTGTATGTTATCCATGTCGTCGTTCAGCCACGACTCGGTGAAACATAAGATATTACAGTTTTTAATGTCCTGTTGGTAGGATAACCTTAGTCTTAGGTCGTCCAATTTATTTTCTAATAGGATTGATGGAAGAGGCAGTTTACTCGCTCGCCGTCGGATCCTTACAAGGCACCCCGACCTACGTCCACGATATCTCCGTCTCTTTCTCATGCGAATGACGGGGATTTGGGCCTTGTCGGGTATCTGTAGAATATCCTTCGCGTCCGACTCATTGAAGAAAAAATCTTCGTCCAATAAGAGGTGACTAATCGCTGTCCTGATATCCAGAAGCTCTTTTCGGTCATAAGATACGGTGGCAGAAACATTATGTACAGAATAAATTATAAATAACGCGAAAAAACACACATAATAGTACAATTGGTTAGAGGGCTGTAAAACGGCAGCCATCTTCTCCGGCGCCATTCACCTTTTTTTCAACTTTCAAAGCAAAATTGCTTTCCCATTGTTCCTCAAATGCAGTGTATGATATACCATTTTCTAGCTCTGAGTCTCTACTTTTATCCAATGTAAAAAAAAAACACAATTTCAAATGTTGCTACATAAGACCGAATCAAGGCGGTTGGTCCCAAAATTATTAAAGACAAGAGAACAATTGTTAACAGAATAATTCACAAACACTGAGTCAGCATGGTTTCTTGTCTATAACTAATATGCAGACAAACTGTGTGTGGTGCGCTTTGTGAGAAAGAGAGAGAGAGAGGGGGGGGGGGGGGTTCTTTGTCAGGTTTTCACTAAGCTTACTTCAGGGGAATCAGCTTAGGGGCTCCTGTGTGTCTCCTTGAATAACTGTCCAATGCTCAACAATATCAAAACCCATGTTTTTATTCATCGCTATTCCCCAAACACTACGAAAATGACAGACCGATGGGGAGGGAGTTAAGTGGGTTGTATTGTGTGTGTGTGAGTGAGTGTGTGTGTGTGTGTGATTGAGGTTTAGATGGCTCTATCTCGCTGAGTGTTAGCTAGACATATCATCATCATCATCAGCCGCTGCTTTTATGGAGATGAGACACACACACACACACACACACACACACACACACACACACACAGAGTCCAGAGAGGATACTTCAGAGATGCTTCAAGTGTAGGGCTGAATTGCCAGGGACCTCACGATATGATAGTACCCTTTTTGTATTGCTTTGGTACTATTTCCAAGTATGTGGTGAATTTTCTAAACTCGTAATACAAAACTCCAAACTGGTAACACTTGTAACGCAGCCAGTCATACATACAAAACCTTTCATTGTGCATAAATGTTTTTGTTGTTGTCATCTTTCACCACAAAACCATTAATCCTAAATGTAAGTTTACTGTGAAATATAATGAGTACATTGGTTTAATCACCAAAACACAACATAAAGATACAGTATTACGGTATTACAGTACTGTATCAGCCAATGCAATTTTAGTAAAGCGGTGTGAACCCCAGAAACGTAATCTTGAATATTTTTTATATAGAGGATCTATTGATATTGTATCACTGCACTTTAGGAGCTATAAACACAAGCATTTCGCTGGACCTGCTGTAACATCTGCTAATCTGTGTACACTGCTCAAAAAAATAAAGGGAACACTTAAACAACACAATGTAATTCCAAGTCAATCACACTTCTGTGAAATCAAACTGTCCACTTAGGAAGCAACACTGATTGACAATACATTTCACATGCTGTTGTGCAAATGGAATAGACAACAGGTGGAAATTATAGGCAATTAGCAAGACACCCCCAATAAAGGACTGGTTTTGCAGGTGGTGACCACAGACCACTTCTCAGTTCCTATGCTTCCTGGCTGATGTTTTGGTCACTTTTGAATGCTGGCGGTGCTTTCACTCTAGTGGTAGCATGAGACGGAGTCTACAACCCACACAAGTGGCTCAGGTAGTGCAGCTCATCCAGGATGGCACATCAATGCGAGCTGTGGCAAGAAGGTTTGCTGTGTCTGTCAGCGTAGTGTCCAGAGCATGGAGGCGCTACCAGGAGACAGGCCAGTACATCAGGAGACGTGGAGGAGGCCGTAGGAGGGCAACAACCCAGCAGCAGGACTGCTACCTCCGCCTTTGTGCAAGGAGGAGCAGGAGGAGCACTGCCAGAGCCCTGCAAAATGACCTCCAGCAGGCCACAAATGTACATGTGTCTGCTCAAACGGTCAGAAACAGACTCCATGAGGGTGCTTACAGCCCAACACCATGCAGGACGTTTGGCATTTGCCAGAGAACACCAAGATTGGCAAATTCACCACTGGCGCCCTGTGCTCTTCACAGGCACGTGGAGGCCACACACACTACTGAGCCTCATTTTGACTTGTTTTAAGGACATTACATCAAAGTTGGATCAGCCTGTAGTGTGGTTTTCCACTTTAATTTTGAGGGTGACTCCAAATCCAGACCTCCATGGGTTGATAAATTTGATTTCCATTGATAATTTGTGTGTGATTTTGTTGTCAGCACATTAAACTATGTAAAGAGAAAAGTATTTAATAAGATTATTTCATTCATTCAGATCTAGGATGTGTTATTTTAGTGTTCCCTTAATTTTTTTGAGCAGTGTATATACGACCAATACACATTGATTTGATTTGTTACATACAGGACATCTCTGGTCTTGTCAATATCTGATTTTTAAAAACTTACTTTGAAGTAAAAATGTTATAGTCATCCTCACAGTAGTACATTTGAGTATATATCATACTTTTTTATGTTTCTACTTTACAGACATACATTTTCATTATGTAGTTCTCAAAAGAAACCAGTAAAATCTATAGTTTTACCAAACGTTTAAGTGATCATCAATTAACAGCAGTCGTATTAAGTAATAGTAATAATGTATTTTAACAAAAGAGAAGAGAATCATATCAAAGGTATTGTAAGAAATGAAATCTAATTACTTTATAAGAACATGTGAAGCATGTACTGTATTTCTAGATGAAACGCTGATTAAGTTTGGTAAAAAGTGTATATTTTTAAACGTTTTTTAAAGTTTTATTTTTCCTGCTTTTTTTTCCCAGTTTTATTGTGTGCTTGGAAAATAAATATATGTGACTCTGGATGACAAGATAATGATGTTTGTTTCCAACATTAGGGCTGTTTTCCTAAAGAAGTTAAATCCACTTTGTTTTTTGTTTCCTTGCCACGATAATAACGAGTATCGAATCTCGCAAAACTGGTATAACACTTAGGTGTTACAATATGTATCGTGATTAGGGTTGCAAAGGGAGGGTATAGTACTGGAAACTTTTGAAGTTTATATTTCAAGGATTCTATGTAATCTATTACATTGGGTACTTCAGGTGTCTGTAATTATCTCTGGCCCTCTGTGGGGCCTTATCACATGTAAAATATATGAAATAATTAAATAAGATGATTTTAAAATATGAGGGTTTCAGCATGAAATATCCTTTATATATTATATATATATATTTTTTTACAAACGTATATATATTTTACTATGTCAATATGTATTTGTTGTCACTGTTTTGGCGTCAAACTGGTGGCAGTTGTGAAAAAAAAAGTCTGAAAATAATGCCATTGTTGATTAGATGCTTTTTTCATTAATTAGGCTGTTTCCTCTTAAACCATTTGGTCTATATACTAGAAACGCATGGACAATATGGACACAGATATAATAAATTAATACAATATGTGAATACATTTAAAACAAGTTATTCAAGCATAAATTACCAAAGTTACGATAGATTGCCATAGATTTCTCTTAATTTACCAAAATTACTGAAGATTCCGGTAACTTTGGTAAATTACCGGTAGCTTTGGAATCCTAATTGTGATTCTTACAAATTTTCACGATTCTATATGTATTGCGATTCCATACTGCGATCTTATTGCGATTTGATGTTCCAAACATATTGCTCACTATAATTTATGTACGCTGCAGAGAGATGTGAGAACGTCATGGAAATAAAAGTGCTGAAAACATGTCGGCTCACTATTTAAAAAGAAGATGGAGAAGAAGCTACATGATGAAAAATACAGAGTTTTTTGGCGCAGGTACAGCCGACATCTATACTTGGAGTCAAAATAATACTGCGATATGTAACTGTATCGATTTTCTTTTCAAGTGCCTTGTTTCATTCTGGCTTTAGGTAAGTAGAGTGGACTTATTGTGTTCTCTCTCTCTTCTACCTGGTTATGTTGTGTTCTCTCTCTCTTCTACCTGGTTATGTTGTGTTCTCTCTCTCTTCTACCTGGTTATGTTGTGTTCTCTCTCTCTTCTACCTGGTTATGTTGTGTTCTCTCTCTCTTCTACCTGGTTATGTTGTGTTCTCTCTCTCTTCTACCTGGTTATGTTGTGTTCTCTCTCTCTTCTACCTGGTTATGTTGTGTTCTCTCTCTCTTCTACCTGGTTATGTTGTGTTCTCTCTCTTCTACCTGGTTGTGTTGTGTTCTCTCTCTCTTCTACCTGGTTATGTTGTGTTCTCTCTCTCTTCTACCTGGTTATGTTGTGTTCTCTCTCTTCTACCTGGTTGTGTTGTGTTCTCTCTCTCTTCTACCTGGTTATGTTGTGTTCTCTCTCTCTTCTACCTGGTTATGTTGTGTTCTCTCTCTCTTCTACCTGGTTATGTTGTGTTCTCTCTCTCTTCTACCTGGTTATGTTGTGTTCTCTCTCTCTCTTCTACCTGGTTATGTTGTGTTCTCTCTCTCTTCTACCTGGTTATGTTGTGTTCTCTCTCTCTTCTACCTGGTTATGTTGTGTTCTCTCTCTCTTCTACCTGGTTATGTTGTGTTCTCTCTCTCTTCTACCTGGTTATGTTGTGTTCTCTCTCTCTTCTACCTGGTTATGTTGTGTTCTCTCTCTCTTCTACCTGGTTATGTTGTGTTCTCTCTCTCTTCTACCTGGTTATGTTGTGTTCTCTCTCTTCTACCTGGTTATGTTGTGTTCTCTCTCTCTTACCTGGTTATGTTGTGTTCTCTCTCTCTTCTACCTGGTTATGTTGTGTTCTCTTCTCTCTTCTACCTGGTTATGTTGTGTTCTCTCTCTCTTCTACCTGGTTAGTTGTGTTCTCTCTCTCTTTCTACCTGGTTATGTTGTGTTCTCTCTCTCTTCTACCTGGTTATGTTGTGTTCTCTCTCTCTTCTACCTGGTTATGTTGTGTTCTCTCTCTCTTCTACCTGGTTATGTTGTGTTCTCTCTCTCTTCTACCTGGTTATGTTGTGTTCTCTCTCTCTTCTACCTGGTTGTGTTGTGTTCTCTCTCTCTTCTTTACCTGGTTATGTTGTTCTCTCTCTCTCTCTACCTGGTTATGTTGTGTTCTCTCTCTCTTCTACCTGGTTATGTTGTGTTCTCTCTCTCTTCTACCTGGTTATGTTGTGTTCTCTCTCTCTTCTACCTGGTTATGTTGTGTTCTCTCTCTCTCTCTACCTGGTTATGTTGTGTTCTCTCTCTCTTCTACCTGGTTATGTTGTGTTCTCTCTCTCTTCTACCTGGTTATGTTGTGTTCTCTCTCTTCTACCTGGTTATGTTGTGTTCTCTCTCTCTTCTACCTGGTTATGTTGTGTTCTCTCTCTCTTCTACCTGGTTATGTTATGTTCTCTCTCTCTTCTACCTGGTTATGTTGTGTTCTCTCTCTCTTCTTCCTGGATATGTTGTGTTTTCTCTCTTCTACCTGGTTATGTTGTGTTCTCTATCTCTTCTACCTGGTTATATTGTGTTCTCTCTCTCTTCTACCTGGTTATGTTGTGTTCTCTCTCTCTTCTACCTGGTTATGTTGTGTTTCTTTCTCTCTTCTACCTGGTTATGTTGTGTTCTCTCTCTCTTCTACCTGGTTATGTTGTGTTCTCTCTCTCTTCTACCTGGTTATGTTGTGTTCTCTCTCTTTCTACCTGGTTATGTTGTGTTCTCTCTCTCTGTTCTACCTGGTTATGTTGTGTTCTCTCTCTTCTACCTGGTTAAAATGTTGTGTTCTTTCTCTCTTCTACCTGGTTATGTTGTGTTCTCTCTCTCTTCTACCTGGTTGTGTTGTGTTCTCTCTCTCTTCTACCTGGTTATGTTGTGTTCTCTCTCTCTTCTACCTGGTTATGTTGTGTTCTCTCTCTCTCTTCTACCTGGTATGTTGTGTTTCTTTCTCTCTTCTACCTGGTTATGTTGTGTTCTCTCTCTCTTCTACCTGGTTATGTTGTGTTCTCTCTCTCTTCTACCTGGTTATGTTGTGTTCTCTCTCTCTTCTACCTGGTTATGTTGTGTTCTCTCTCTCTTCTACCTGGTTATGTTGTGTTCTCTCTCTCTTCTACCTGGTTATGTTGTTTTCTCTCTCTCTCTTCTACCTGGTTATGTTGTGTTCTCTCTCTCTTCTACCTGGTTATGTTGTGTTCTCTCTCTCTTCTACCTGGTTATGTTGTGTTCTCTCTCTCTTCTACCTGGTTATGTTGTGTTCTCTCTCTCTTCTACCTGGTTATGTTGTGTTCTCTCTCTCTTCTACCTGGTTATGTTGTGTTCTCTCTCTCTTCTACCTGGTTATGTTGTGTTCTCTCTCTCTTCTACCTGGTTATGTTGTGTTCTCTCTCTCTTCTAACCTGGTTATGTTGTGTTCTCTCTCTCTCTTCTACCTGGTTATGTTGTGTTCTCTCTCTCTTCTACCTGGTTATGTTGTGTTCTCTCTCTCTTCTACCTGGTTATGTTGTGTTCTCTCTCTCTTCTACCTGGTTATGTTGTGTTCTCTCTCTCTTCTACCTGGTTATGTTGTGTTCTCTCTCTCTTCTACCTGGTTATGTTGTGTTCTCTCTCTCTTCTACCTGGTTATGTTGTGTTCTCTCTCTCTTCTACCTGGTTATGTTGTGTTCTCTCTCTGTTCTACCTGGTTATGTTGTGTTCTCTCTCTTCTACCTGGTTATGTTGTGTTCTCTCTCTCTTCTACCTGGTTATGTTGTGTTCTCTCTCTCTTCTACCTGGTTATGTTGTGTTCTCTCTCTCTTCTACCTGGTTATGTTGTGTTCTCTCTCTTCTACCTGGTTATGTTGTGTTCTCTCTCTTCTACCTGGTTATGTTGTGTTCTCTCTCTCTTCTACCTGGTTGTGTTTTGTTGTGTGTGATTGTTTAGCATCGTGTCGTTTACTCTCTCTTTGTTATTCTCGTTCTCATTATTTAGTAAACCTTGACCTTGTTCATTCCTGCGTCTGCGTCCTGCCTCTTCGTATATCAGCTCTCGTCACAGTGCCGTTATAATAGCAGCTAAGAGTGCAATTATTTGACATCTCCAGTCTCTTATTATGATGGTATGCTGAAATGATAGGGAAAGACCGTCACTGTTAAGCCTTTAGCATGAGGTCTGTTTCTCTGTGGGAATTTATTTGGTGCTGTTGAATTTTCAGTTATTGTTTTCTCAATGTGTCTCTCCAGCTGGACAGAGTGTTCTGATGTTGTCGTCTTCAAACACAAGCCTTTTAGATGATAGATGCTGTATCTACTGCCTACAACACAAGCCTTTTAGATGATAGATGCTGTATCTAATCTACTGCCTACAACGCAAGCTGTGTTATACCCAGTGCCTCAGGGCAGATGCAGTAAATGCAGAACCAGGTACACTGTGAGTCCAGGAAGAGGAGAGCACCATTTGGTAGGTAGATGACACCAGACTGCATCCCTCACAGCCATTACATAGTGGCGCAGTGGTCTAAGGCACTGCATCGCAGTGCTAGCTGTGCGTTGGTTCGAATCCAGGCTCTGTCGTAGCCGGCCGCGACCGGGAGACCCATGGGGCGGCGCACAATTGGCCCAGCGTTGTCCAGGATATGAGAGGGAATGGCCGGCAGGGATGTAGCTCAGTTGGTAGAGCGTGGCGTTTGCAACGCCATGGGTTGTGGGTTCGATTCCCACGGGGGGCCAGTATGAAAAATAAAAAAAGTAATGTATGCACTCACTAACTGTAAGTCGCTCTGGATAAGAGCGTCTGCTAAATGACTAAAATGTAAAAATGTAAATGACGGCATCTCTCTTGGTGATCATTGGAAGAGAAGAGAGGAACGGCTTCTCACCTTTGACCTTTCTGTACTCATTAGGATCATTACACTAGATGGAGAATAGTGTTGACTTTAACTAAACTCAGAAGTCACATATTTAGAAATGTAACATTTTGCAAAACTTTTCAAGAGGAAGCTGTGAGGACAGGACCGTGATAATAAATTTATAAAGTTTTTTCCCCAATTTGTTTTTGTCTGCCACTGTTTTGATGTTCCCTCCAGCAAGTACCGTAGCACTGACGAGAGAGACAGGCGAATATAGCCTGGATGATTGCCCACAACACACAAGAGGACTCTGCTACACTCTGTAAAGGTGCTATTGGTTAAATGCACAGGAAGTCTTTGAAAAGTGAGCAGGGAAGTGTTTCATGTCTACCAGACAGAGACTTTCAGAGGGAGACGGTCCCCTCTCCCTTATCCACCAATTGTGTGTGTTGTGTCATACTGAAGGAATCCCGGGAAGACGAGACCACAGTGTGTTCACAGATTGGACTTCATTACAGTCCAGAAGATTGGTCCGGACAGGGAACACTGCTTCTCTTTCCTCGTCCCCCTCGCATTTTCTCTCTGGCTCTTTTTTACTTTCTCACTCTCTCTCTCTCTCTCTCTCTCTGGCTCTTTTTCTTTCTCTCTCTCTCTCTCTCTCTCTCTCTCTCACACTCTCTCTCTCTCTCTCTCTCTCTCTCTCACTCTCTCTCTCTCTCTCTCTCTCTCTCGCTCTCTCTCTCTCTCTCTCTCTCGCTCTCTCTCTCTCACTCTCTCTCTCTCTCTCTCACTCTCTCTCTCGCTCTCGCTCCCTCTCTCTCTCTCTCTCTCTCTCTCTCTCTCTCTCTCTCACACTCTCTCTCTCTCTCTCTCTCTCTCTCTCCTCTCTCTCTCTCACTCTCTCTCTCTCTCTCTCGCTCTCTCTCTCTCACTCTCTCTCTCTCTCTCTCACTCTCTCTCTCGCTCTCGCTCCCTCTCTCTCTCTCTCTCTCTCTCTCTCTCTCTCTCTCTCACACTCTCTCTCTCACTCTCTCTCTCTCTCTCTCTCTCTCTCTCTCTCTCTCTCTCTCTCTCTCTCTCTCTTTCCATATCCGCTGACAAACAGTCGAAGCTATTGTCCCGAGGGCAAAGATGAAATATAAAATATTAATAAATAAGGCAAATGCGAAAAAAATGTGAAAGTTATCTTAGTAGAACTTCAAAGGGGGATGCTGCTTTGCAGTTTTCACATGTTGAGTAAAAATGTCTCATGTGAAACCATATTTTCACGTGAGGAGAATCACGTTTTCACATCATGGGGAATTGCAAGTTCACATTGGAAAAACATTAACGTGAAAATCACAATAGCAGTTTCACGTGTATGAACTTCACGTGTAAATCTCACTTTCACATGTGGAATTGCAAGTTCACATGTGGGGGTGAAATAGTGTTATTCTCCTCAGGTTTCAGTTTCAGGTTCTAATGCCACGTGCACAAGTACAGTCACCTGCAAAAGCTCTAATCCCAACAATGGAGTAATCAATATCAATGGAGTAATCAATATCAATGGAGTAATCAATATCAATGGAGTAATCAATATCAATGGAGTATTCAATATCAATGGAGTAATCAATATCAATGTAATACAAAAAATAACATAAGGTAGAACAAAAACACACAAGAAATAAAAATAAGAAGAACACGAGAAACTAAGTAAGCTATATACAGGGACAGTTCCAGGGTCAGTAGCTATATACAGGGTCAGTTCCAGGGTCAGTAGCTATATACAGGGACAGTTCCAGGGTCAGTAGCTATATACAGGGACAGTTCCAGGGTCAGTAGCTATATACAGGGACAGTTCCAGGGTCAGTAGCTATATACAGGGACAGTTCCAGGGTCAGTAGCTATATACAGGGTCAGTTCCAGGGTCAGTAGCTATATACAGGGACAGTTCCAGGGTCAGTAGCTATATACAGGGACAGTTCCAGGGTCAGTAGCTATATACAGGGACAGTTCCAGGGTCAGTAGCTATATACAGGGTCAGTTCCAGGGTCAGTAGCTATATACAGGGACAGTTCCAGGGTCAGTAGCTATATACAGGGACAGTTCCAGGGTCAGTAGCTATATACAGGGACAGTTCCAGGGTCAGTAGCTATATACAGGGTCAGTTCCAGGGTCAGTAGCTATATACAGGGACAGTTCCAGGGTCAGTAGCTATATACAGGGACAGTTCCAGGGTCAGTAGCTATATACAGGGTCAGTTCCAGGGTCAGTAGCTATATACAGGGACAGTTCCAGGGTCAGTAGCTATATACAGGGTCAGTTCCAGGGTCAGTAGCTATATACAGGGTCAGTTCCAGGGTCAGTAGCTATATACAGGGACAGTTCCAGGGTCAGTAGCTATATACAGGGTCAGTTCCAGGGTCAGTAGCTATATACAGGGACAGTTCCAGGGTCAGTAGCTATATACAGGGACAGTTCCAGGGTCAGTAGCTATATACAGGGACAGTTCCAGGGTCAGTAGCTATATACAGGGTCAGTTCCAGGGTCAGTAGCTATATACAGGGACAGTTCCAGGGTCAGTAGCTATATACAGGGACAGTTCCAGGGTCAGTAGCTATATACAGGGACAGTTCCAGGGTCAGTAGCTATATACAGGGACAGTTCCAGGGTCAGTAGCTATATACAGGGTCAGTTCCAGGGTCAGTGTCATATTTACAATGTGCAGGGATACTGGAGTGATAGAGGTAGATATGTATAGGGACTAGGCATCAGGATATATGAGTAACAGAGTAGTGGGTGTGCGTGTGTGTGTAGAGTCAGTATGAATGTATGTGCATGTTATGTGTGTGTGATAAAGTGAGTGTTTGTGTGTGTGTTGGAGTGTCAGTGTGTGTGTGAGTGTCTAGGGCCCTGTGAGTGTGCATAGAGACAGTACAACAACACAAGGGTCCTCAGATAGTCCGTGTGGCCATTTTATTAGCTATTTAGTTAGTTATTTAGCAGTCTTATGGACCTAGGCGAGACCAAAAAAATGCCACCCCCAGCAAAACTTGAATAGTCCCAGTAAGCAAAATGACATATTTTCCAGACATTGAAGTTAGGTTCAATTTAGGTTCTAAATGAAAGGTAAAAATATATTTTCCCTATGTTTAAAATACATATTTTCCAGGACATTGAAAAGGCATCTTTTACAGACATTGAAAATATGTATTTTCTGGACGTTGAAATCAGGCTCATTTTTGGTTCTCAATGAAAGTTGGAAATAAGTCATTTATAGATGTCTATATTTTGGCCGGTCCAGACCGGACAAAATCTGAACCAACGTCTATTATTTGTATTTATTTAACGGAACGTTGGTGGAGCACTGCAGAGATGCGTCTCTCCAACAGCACCCTTGGGAATGGACAAGCAAAATATTTTGCACGCCTGCCTTTACAAAGTGGGCACTGCTTATCAAAGGGTGGCATCAGCGCTCACCTAAAAAGCTCATATGCCACTGGTTGAGAGAAATTGTCATTGTTTTGGGGCAGAATTATGTGAGGTTTTATGTGTTGTTGTTGGAGGTGGGTCTTGGTCAGTTTAGCTCAGAAAATGCCATCGTCAATCGGCCGCCTAATCCCTCCTAATGAGCGGGCCAGCCATGCTTATTGCTTGGGGATAGAAGCTGTTCAGGAGCCTGTTGGTGTCAGACTTGATGCACCGGCACCGCTTGCCGTGCGGAAGCAGAGAGAACAGTCTAAGGCTTGGGTGGTGAGAGTCTTTAACGATTTCCGGGCCTGCCTTTCAGACCGCCTGATATAGAGGTCCTGGATGGCAGGGAGCTCGGCCCCAGAGATGTACTGGGCTGTCCTGATATAGATGTCCTGGATGGCAGGGAGCTCGGCCCCAGTGATGTACTGGGCTGTCCTGATATAGATGTCCTGGATGGCAGGGAGCTCGGCCCCAGTGATGTACTGGGCTGTCCGCACCACCATCTGTAGCACCATGCGATCGAGGGCGGTGCTATTGTCCTACCAAGCAGTAAAAGCAGCCAGTCAAGATGCTTTCAATGGCACAGCTATATAACTTTTTGAGGATTTGAGGGCCCATGCCAAACCTTTTCAACCTCCTGAGGGGGAAGAGGCGCTGTTGCGTCTTCTTCACGACTGTGCGCGTGTTTGGACCATTTTAAGTCCTTAGTGATTTGGACACCGAGGTACTTGAAGCTCTTGACCCGCTCCACTGTAGCCACGTCGATGTGGCGTACTCACCCCCGTTTCCTGTAGTCCATGATCAGCTCCTTGGTCTTTACTGATGTTGAGGGAGAGGTTGTTGTTTCCGGCACCACACTGCCAGGTCACTGACCACCACCCTGTAGGCTGTCTCATTACCACCGTCGCCAGGTCACTGACCACCACCCTGTAGGCTGTCTCATTACCACCGTCGCCAGGTCACTGACCACCACCCTGTAGGCTGTCTCATTACCACCGTCACCAGGTCACTGACCACCACCCTGTAGGCTGTCTCATTACCACCGTCGCCAGGTCACTGACCACCACCCTGTAGGCTGTCTCATTACCACCGTCACCAGGTCACTGACCACCACCCTGTAGGCTGTCTCATTACCACCGTCGCCAGGTCACTCACCACCACCCTGTAGGCTGTCTCATTACCACTGTCGCCAGGTCACTGACCACCACCCTGTAGGCTGTCTCATTACCACCGTCGCCAGGTCACTGACCACCACCCTGTAGGCTGTCTCATTACCAACGTCGCCAGGTCACTGACCACCACCCTGTAGGCTGTCTCATTACCACCGTCGCCAGGTCACTGACCACCACCCTGTAGGCTGTCTC
The DNA here is from genome assembly GCF_964263955.1 of Coregonus lavaretus. NCBI lineage: Eukaryota > Metazoa > Chordata > Actinopteri > Salmoniformes > Salmonidae > Coregonus > Coregonus lavaretus. The sequence continues at coordinate 6,240,041 of NC_139999.1, read as the reverse complement.
ATTACCACCGTCGCCAGGTCACTGACCACCACCCTGTAGGCTGTCTCATTACCACCGTTGCCAGGTCACTGACCACCACCCTGTAGGCTGTCTCATTACCACCGTCGTGTCGTCAGCCAACCTGATGATGGTGTTGAAGCCGTGCCGTGACCACGCAGTTGTTGGTGAACGGGGAGTACAGTAGGGGACTAAAGCACACACCCCTGTTGGGCCCCGGTGTTGAGGGTCAGCGTGGCAGAGGTGATGTTGCCTCACCACCTGGGGGCGGCCCGTCAGGAAGTCCAGGATCCAGAGGGAGGGGGGTTTAATCCCAGGATCCTTAGCTTGGTGACGAGCTTGGAGGGGACTATGGTGTTGAACGCTGATCTGTAGTCAATGAACCGCATTCTCACATGGGTATTCCTCTTATTCCACATGTGGAATTGCAATGTCTGTAATGCCAGTCTGTAAAAAAGGTTACTTAGCCTACCTGAGTATAATAATTCAAGTGCGTTAAAAATAAAACATTCTGAGTCGTCCACTCCATTATTATTAGTGTTGCATTGATATACATACAGTGGGGAGAACAAGTATTTGATACACTGCCGATTTTGCAGGTTTTCCTACTTACAAAGCATGTAGAGGTCTGTAATTCTTATCATAGGTACACTTCAACTGTGAGAGACGGAATCTAAAACAAAAATCCAGAAAATCACATTGTATGATTTTTAAGTAATTAATTTGCATTTTATTGCATGACATAAGTATTTGATCACCTACCAACCAGTAAGAATTACGGCTCTCACAGACCTGTTAGTTTTTCTTTAAGAAGCCCTCCTGTTCTCCACTCATTACCTATATTAACTGCACCTGTTTGAACTCGTAACCTGTATAAAAGACACCTGTCCACACACTCAATCAAACAGACTCCAACCTCTCCACAATGGCCAAGACCAGAGAGCTGTGTAAGGCCATCAGGGATAAAATTGTAGACCTGCACAAGGCTGGGATGGGCTACAGGACAATAGGCAAGCAGCTTGTTGAGAAGGCAACAACTGTTGGCGCAATTATTAGAAAATGGAAGAAGTTCAAGATGACAGTCAATCACCCTCGGTCTGGGGCTCCATGCAAGATCTCACCTCGTGGGGCATCAATGATCATGAGGAAGCTGAGGGATCAGCCCAGAACTACACGACAGGACCTGGTCAATGACCTGAAGAGAGCTGGGACCACAGTCTCAAAGAAAACCGTTAGTAACACACAACGCCGTCATGGATTAAAATCCTGCAGCGCACGCAAGGTCCCCCTGCTCAAGCCAGCGCATGTCCAGGCCCATCTGAAGTTTGCCAATGACCATCTGGATGATCCAGAGGAGGAATGGGAGAAGGTCATGTGGTCTGATGAGACAAAAATAGAGCTTTTTGGTCTAAACTCCACTCGCCGTGTTTGGAGGAAGAAGAAGGATGAGTACAACCCCAAGAACACCATCCCAACCGTGAAGCATGGAGGTGGAAACATCATTCTTTGGGGATGCTTTTCTGCAAAGGGGACAGGACGACTGCACCGTATTGAGGGGAGGATGGATGGGGCCATGTATCGCGAGATCTTGGCCAACAACCTCCTTCCCTCAGTAAGAGCATTGAAGATGGGTCGTGGCTGGCTCTTCCAGCATGACAACGACCCGAAACACACAGCCAGGGCAACTAAGGAGTGGCTCCGTAAGAAGCATCTCAAGGTCCTGGAGTGGCCTAGCCAGTCTCCAGACCTGAAGCCAATAGAAAATCTTTGGAGGGAGCTGAAAGTCTGTATTGCCCAGCGACAGCCCCGAAACCTGAAGGATCTGGAGAAGGTCTGTATGGAGGAGTGGGCCAAAATCCCTGCTGCAGTGTGTGCAAACCTGGTCAAGACCTACAGGAAACATATGATCTCTGTAATTGCAAACAAAGGTTTCTGTACCAAATATTAAGTTCTGCTTTTCTGATGTATCAAATACTTATGTCATGCAATAAAATGCACATTAATTACTTAAAAATCATACAATGTGATTTTCTGGATTTACCTATGATAAAAATTACAGACCTCTACATGCTTTGTAAGTAGGAAAACCTGCAAAATCGGCAGTGTATCAAATACTTGTTCTCCCCACTGTATATACTTAACCACTAGGGAGAGGCATTCAGAGCGTTACTGCCTCTCTTCTTCGTAAGTTGGTCCGTGACAGATGGAAGAAGGGCCCCGTGTAGCTCAGTCGGTAGAGCGTGGCGCTTGCAACGCCAGGGTTGTGGGTTCGTTTCCCACGGGGCGGCCAGTATGAAAATTGTATGCACTCACTAACTGTAAGTCGCTCTGTATAAGAGCGTCTGCTAAAATGACAAAAAAATGTAAAAATGTAAGAAGCCCAGTGAAAAGAACCGAGAAGCTAGCTCTCCGTGTCTCCTTATGTTGTATCCTGTTCTCCGGTTAGTACGCATGGAGACATTTTCAAAATCTAGATATAACATGTTTAACTGAACTGTGTTAAGTTTTCTTCTCATTTTGATGTATAAATTAATTGTTTTGACCAAGTGCAAAAACAAATGAGATTTTCTCATTTATAGGAGTGTAGCCAAGCTAAGTAGCTAGCTAGCTCAGTTTTGTATGCAAGTCAATGAGAAAAAGATGGTGTTCCGTTATAAATGTTTCGGCTCTTAAATGGTTTTATTTTTTACAAACGAGGGCTCATTTTTACAAACGAGGGCTCATATTGAGTGTATTTACATGTGTACACATGAACCACGCTAATTATATGTATTTTAGAAGTGAATGTGTTTGCTTCTGGAATGAATGTAAACAGATACTATTTCTACAAAGAGATTATTTTGAATTAGGGCTGTCAGAGTTAATCAGTTAACTCGAGTTATAGGTCCAATGCAGCCGTTTTTGTCTCAGTATCAAATAATTACTTGGTAACAAGTAAACACCTTACTATGATTGTTTTAAATTTAAAATTGTCCAAAATAAACAATGACGTACTTCAAGACTGATTTAATGACCTTTCTCTCCTCAGTTGATTTATTGATGCTCAGTAACCTCTGAGGTTGTTGCTCAGAGGTTAATGTGTGTGTGTGTGTGTGTTCAGTAACATGGCAAACCTTTGGGAAGGGCAGAGAGAGACTGTTTTTTGTTGTTGTTTTGTTGTGTTTTCAAAGCTTGGCTAGACAGACTGTAGATGTAAATGAGTGTTTGTTCAGAGGTGTGGTGAAGAGGAACTAAGGCCTTGAGGATCTCCTTTTCAAATAAAGTGGAAAACAGGGTAAATAGGCCTGATTATTTGTTGAATGCTTTTGGAATACTTTATTGCGCTCAACGGACGTTTCAACCAGAAGGTCTTCCTCAGGTCAACGTCATTTGAGTTGCATGTAAAAAGGTACCTTGCACGTGGAAAATCTCTAGCACATGTCGAAAGAAAAAATAAATACATTTCAGAGATATTACCATGCCTCTTGTCCATCATCTAGCTGTGTCTGTGTGAGGAGTCTGAGGTGGTGACAGATCTGACACTGTAATAATTACAGTCATCGCTAGGGTCAGACCAGGGTCATCGCTAGGGTCAGACCAGGGTCATCGCTAGGGTCAGACCAGGGTCATCACTAGGCTCAGACCAGGGTCATCACTAGGCTCAGACCAGGGTCATCACTAGGGTCAGACCAGGGTCATCACTAGGCTCAGACCAGGGTCAGAAACTACAGAACTGATCATTCTCTCAACATTCATTACTTTTTTACCATCAGAATAAACATGGACCACATGTAACTCATCCATCAAGGCCATTTTACTTAGTTAGTTTGATTTTATATTGATTTTACAGTTGTAAATGGCCAAAAAATATTTGGTGTTCTTGTGGGAAAAGCTCAGAAAGTGTACGCCGCTTTATCTGTTGATCAGAGTTCAGATTATAACACTGTTAAAGCTGCTATCCTTAGGGCTTATGAGTTGGTCCCACAGGCATACAGACAACAGTTCTGTAAATTGCGAAAGACAGAATCACAAAGCCATGTTGAATTTCGCAAGGGAACAAGCATGTATTTTTGATCGGTAGTGTGGAGGTCAAGAGGTCAAGGACAAAAACACTTATACTAATCGAGCGGTTCAAGAGTTCACCAAAGGGTGAAGGCCATGAGGTGGCTAACTTCGTAAATGAGCACAAGGATCTCACTCTTTAGAAAGCAGCAGTCCTTGCAATTCAGAGAAGTCAACTCATTCACATTTACATTTTAGTCATTTTAGCAGACGCTCTTATCCAGAGCGACTTACAGTTAGTGAGTGCATGCATTTTCCATACTGGCCCCCCGTGGGAATCGAACCCTCAACCCTGGCTTTGCAAGCGCCATGCTCTACCAGCTGAGCTAAAGGAGGCACTCCTACTACGAGGTTTCAGTCTTTTTCCCCAGTGCCCAAAGACAAGGATCGGCCGAGAACTGGTTCATCGTATCCGCCAGTTTGTCATTAGTGCCGTTAGAAAGGATACATTGCCTCTCAGTCCTAAGTTGAAACAGAAAAATGAGAGAGAGAAAAAGCTCTTTCTTCTTGTGGGAGCACTCCAGCCCATTAAGTCTCTGGTTGGGACTGGTTTATCTCCTAAACAAGATTTTGGATCAGATGTGTATGAACCCATTGTTTCATAATTAAGTTTGTGTGGGTTACTTTGACAGAGATGGTGTTCTGATGAGGAAATGGCGTTCTCACCCCACTTCTGGGCAAGACATTTGTCCCAGTGTATCTCAAATTGTTGTTCCAGTTACACTCCGACAAGAGATACTGAGGTTGGCTCACGATGGTAGTATGATAGGTCATCTTGGGGTCAACAAGATGTATGGCCGTATTTTGTGTAACTTCTTCTGGCCTGGTCTGAAACAGGATGTTGTGGTTTACTGTAGTTCCTATCACGTTTTGCCAGCTCACAGGTAAACCGGACCAAACTGTGCCCGGTTGCACCTTTGCAGCCCCTACCTGCCTTTGACAAGCCTTTCAGCAGGGTTCTAGTGGACTGTGTTGGTCCTTTGCCCAAAGCAAAGAGTGGGAACCAGTTTCTCTTCACTATCGTGTGTGCTGCCACTTGTTTCCCTGAGGCCATTCCACTGAGGAGAATCAAGGCTCCCAGTATTGTAAAGGCCCTTGTGATGTAATTTTCACCATTTTTGACTTCCGCAGGTAGTGCAATCAGACCAAGGTTCAAATTTCATGTCAATGATTTTCCAGCAAGTGCAACAGCAGTTGGGTGTTAACCCCATTGCCTCTCTAGTGCATATCACTCAGAGTCTCTCTTGAGAGATTTCATCACACATTAAAATCTATTTTGAGAGCTTACTGCTTTGTAGGGTGCCCTTACTGCTATTTGCAATCATGGGAGTTTTTCTCAGGAATCTCTCGGTTTCAGTCCGAATGAGCTCGCGTTTTGTCAGTCTGAGAGGTCGGTGTGAACCGGTAGTCACAACAATCAATCGATCAATCAAATGTATACATATAAAGCCCTTTTTTTTTACATCAGCAGATGTCACAAAGTGATTTATACAGAAACCCAGCCTAAAACCCCAAAGAGCAATGCAGATGTAGAAGGTCCTCTGCCTGTGGCCACTGCCGTCACCGTTGACTACAGTCTTCCTTGTGAGTAGGAGGAAAGCCGTGTGCCGGTTGAGTAACTCCGAGATTCTGGAAAACCCTTGATGACTTTCTGGCACACTTTTCTCCAGAGGAAAAAGGGTACATTGTTACGCTGTTTTTTTAGAATTGCAGGGTTTATTCTCAGATATACCAACTCCGACAAATGTACTAGAGCATGACATTGACATTGGGGGACATTGGGAATCAAACAGCATGCCTACCGAGTGAATCCTGTAAAGAGAGAAACTCCACAGTGAGGTAGAGTTCATGCTTGAGCACGGCATTGCGCAACATGGCAACAGTCCATGGAGTTCGCCCTGTATATTAGTACCTAAGGCAGATGGTTCTCTGCAATTTTTGTTTCATATTTTCGCAAACCCAATGCCGTTACTAAGTCAGACTCGTACACTTTGCCCAGGGTCGATGATTGTGTGGACCGTATTTGCCGATGCTAGGAACTTTAGCAAATTCAATCTGCTGAAGGGATATTGGCAGGTCCATTTAACTGAGCTCGCCAAAGAGCAGTCTGGTTTGTGTTCCTTCCTTCCGTCTTCCGTTCGGTTTACGAAATGCCGGAGCCACGTTTTAAAGGCTCATCAAATCAAATCAAATGTATTGGTCACATACACATGGTTAGAAGATTTTATTGCGAGTGTAGTGAAATGCTTGTGCTTCCAGTACCGACAGTGGCTTGTGAAAGTATTCACCCCTCTTGGCATTTTTAGTAATTTTTTGGGTGTTTGTATCATTTGATTTACACAACATGCCTACTACTTTGAAGATGCAAAATATTTTTGGGGGTGAAACAAACAAGAAATAAGACAAAAAAAACAGAACTTGAGCGTGCATAACTATTCACCCCCCCCCCCCCCAAAGTCAATAATTTTTAGAGCCACCTTTTGCAGCAATTACAGCTGCAAGTCTCTTGGGGTATGTCTCTATAAGCTTGGCACATCTAGCCACTGGGATTTTTGCCCATTCTACAAGGCAAAACTGCTCCAGCTCCTTCAAGTTGGATGGGTTCCGCTGGTGTACAGCAATCTTTAAGTCATACCACATTCCAAGACATTTAAATGTTTCCCCTTAAACCACTCAAGTGTTGCTTTAGCAGTATGCTTAGGGTCATTGTCCTGCTGGAAGGTGAACCTCCATCCCAGTCTCAAATCTCTGGAATGCTGAAACAGGTTTCCCTCAAGAATTTCCCTGTATTTAGCGCCATCCATCATTCCTTCAATTCTGACCAGTTTCCCAGTCCCTGCCGATGAAAAACATCCACACAGCATGATGATGCCACCACCATGCTTCACTGTGGGGATGGTGTTCTCGGGGTGATGAGAGGTGCTGGGTTTGCGCCAGACAAAGAACCCAAACCTGATCTGTACTTCTCCACAACTTTGTCCCTGACCTGTTTGGAGAGCTCCTTGGTCTTAATGGTTCCGCTTGCTTGGTGGTGCCCCTTGCTCAGTGGTGTTGCAGACTCTGGGGCCTTTCAGAACAGGTGTATATATACTGACATCATATGACAGATCATGTGACACTTAGATTGCACACAGGTGGACTTTATTTAACTAATTATGTGACTTCTGAAGGTAATTGGTTGCACCAGATCTTATTTAGGGGCTTCATAGCAAAGGGGGTGAATACATATGCACGCACCACTTTTCAGTTATTTATTTTTCATACTTCTTTGAAACAAGTTATTTTTTTCATTTCACTTCACCAATTTGGACTATTTTGTGTATGTCCATTACATGAAATCCAGATAAAAATCAATTTATATTACAGGTTGTAATGCAACAAAATCGGAAAAACACCAAGGGGGATGAATACTTTTGCTAGGCACTGTAATATCTAACAGTTCTACAACAAGTATCTAATACACACAAATCTAAGTAAAGGAATGGAATAATAATATATAAATGTATGGATGAGCAATGTCATTGTCATGCATATTGTGCTACGTGGTCTGGAAAATGCTGAGTCGTATTTAGACGATATGATATTTAGTGTCACCTGGCCAGAACCCCTTCAGAACATTTGTTCAAACGATTTGCATCTGCCAACTTGACAGTGAACCTGTCAAAGAGTGAAATCGCCCAAGCAAGTGTGAAGTATCTCGGGTAGGTGGTGGGGGCAAGGAAAAGTCAGAACGGTCTTGGCAATAGTGGATGCCATCAATAACCTTCCTGTGCCAACTTCTTACCAGGAGCTGCGCCGATTCTTTGGGAATAATAATAATAATAATAATAATAATAAACTGAAATATCACATTTACATACATTTACATACAGTACAAGTCAAAAGTTTGGACACACCTACTCATTCCAGGGTTTTTCTTTATTTTTACTATTTTCTACATTGTAGAATAATAGTGAAGACATCACAACTATGAAATAACACATATGGAATCATGTAGTAACCAAAAAAGTGTTAAACAAATCAAAATATATTTTATATTTGACATTCTTCCAAGTAGCCACCCTTTGCCTTGATGACAGCTTTGCACACAAACTTTTGACTGGTACAGTAAGTATTCAGATCCTTTACTCAGTACTTTGTTGAAGCAACTTTGGCAGCGATTACAACCTCGAGTCTTCTTGGGTATGACACTACAAGCTTGGCACACCTTTATTTCGGGAGTTTATCCTATTTTTCTCTGCTGATCCTCTCAAGCTCTGTCAGGTTGGATGGGGAGCATCACTGCACAGCTATTTTCAGGTCTCTCCAGAGATGTTCGATCTGTTTCAATCAAATTGTAGAAACATCTCAAGGATGATCAACGGAAGCAGGATGCACCTGAGCTCAATTTCAAGTCTCATAGCAAAGGGTCTAAATAGTTATGTAAATTTGTTTTTGTTTTTATTATTATTAAATTTGCAAAAAATTCTAAAAACCTGTTTTCGCTTTGTCATTATGGGGTATTGTATTGATGAGGGGAAAAAATGATTTAATCCATTTTAGAATAAGGTTGTAATGTAAGAAAATATGGAAAAAGTTAAGGGATCTGAATACTTTCCGAATGCACTGTTATAGTGAATGTTTTATTCTGAAAAGGATTGGTATTTTGGATCTGGCAGGGAGTCCTTAGAGGAGAGCATTGCAGTACTCCAAGCGTGAGGTAATGAAGGCAATGCTTTCTTCTTATCGCCCCCCCTTCCTCCTTTCCCCCGCTTCTCCCTCTCCCCCCCCTCCTCCCTCCCCCCCTCCTCCCTCTCCCCCTCTCCACCCTCTCTCCCGCTTCTCCCTCTCCCCCCCTCCTCCCTCTCCCCCGCTTCTCCCTCTCCCCCCCTCCTCCCTCTCCCCCCTCCTCCCTCTCCCCCGCTTCTCCCTCTCCCCCCCTCCTCCCTCTCCCCCCCTTCTCCCTCTCCCCCCCTCCTCCCTCTCCCCCCTCCTCCCTCTCCCCCCCTCCTCCCTCTCCCCCCCTCCTCCCTCTCCCCCGCTTCTCCCTCTCCCCCCCTCCTCCCTCTCCCCCCTCCTCCCTCTCCCCCCCTTCTCCCTCTCCCCCCCTCCTCCCTCTCCCCCCCTCCTCCCTCTCCCCCCCTTCTCCCTCTCCCCCACTCTTAGTCCCTCAGTAAAACTATTTGTACTCCTTCGCCCACCTCTTCCTCCTCTACCTCCTTGTGTTGCCTCTCTCCTCTGGTAACTTCCATTCAGTAACGGAAACCACACCTTACCCTTACATCTCTCTTCCTTCTCTTCTCCCACTTCCACCCCTCTCTCCCCTCTCTTCTCCCACTTCCACCCCTCTCTCCCCTCTCTTCTCCCACTTCCTCCCCTCTCTCCCCTCTCTTCTCACACTTCCTCCCCTCTCTCCCCTCTTCTCACACTTCCTCGCTCTCTTTTCCCACTTCATCCCCTCTCTCCCCTCTCTTCTCCCACTTCCTCCCCTCTCTTCTCCCACTTCCTCCCCTCTCTCCCCTCTCTTCTCCCACTTCCTCCCCTCTCTTATCCCACTTCCTCCCCTCTCTTCTCCCACTTCTTCCCCTCTCTCCCACTTCCTCCCCTCTCTTCTCCCACTTCCTCCCCTCTCTTCTCCCACTTCCTCCCCTCTCTTCTCCCACTTCCTCACTCTCTTCTCCCACTTCCTCCCCTCTCTTCTCCCACTTCCTCCCCTCTCTCCCCTCTCTTCTCCCACTTCCTCCCCTCTCTCCCCACTCTTCTTCTACTTCCTCCCCTCTCTTCTCCCACTTCCTCCCCTCTTCTTCCCCCAATACTCTGAATGGTCATAAATCACTGAAAGTCAATGAGGCCGAAACATAAGCTGAAATAAACAAGTGATACTAGCCAGCGCAGTGTGGGAAATATTATTGTATTTTTTGTTAACAACTACTTCCTCTCCATTATCCCTCTGCAGTATCAACTTGCCTCCTCCAATGCATCCAGATGTGCTGTGTAAGTGGTTTCCCCTGGAACATGTTGAGTCCATTTATCCTGTAGTGTACTCTCCTCCAGTTATTGGGTTAGTGGGGCGAGTTGGAGGACAGGTCAATCGGTCATTGTGACAGAGCAATAAAGGGTTCTCTGTTAGCAAGGAGCTAATGTTATGTTTGCCCACAATTATGTCTTCTCTCTCTCTCTCTCTCTCTCTCTCTCTCTCTCTCTCTCTCTCTCTCTCTCTCTCTCTCTCTCTCTCTCTCTCTCTCTCTCTCTCTCTCTCTCTCTCTCTCTCTCTCTCTCTCTCTCTCTCTCTGTGAGAGAAGGGTCTCTCTTATTGTTACCTCTATGTCCAATTGAGTATTAATCTGGTTTTATACCTGCCTCGAGCCTGTTAAATCAGGATTATCCACACCTAAGAGACACACACACACACTGATAAACAGACACAGCTCTTAGAGAGGAATCTATCTCAGTGCTGGAGGGAAGGTGTTATGAGGTAAACAGGGATTGGTCAAGCCCTATGCCTCAACCTGTACCCTGCTTAGGTCTGGTAATACAGAGTAGATAAAGTCACTGAGACCTTTATTTTGTTATGGTTTGATAAGAATGTTCTACTTTTGTAGGACTTGACAGAAACTTTGGATTTAAAAGTACTTTCACTTTCAGTGTGTTCACATGTTTGTGCGAGTGAGTGTGTGTGAGAGAGAGAGAGAGATAGAAAGAGGAGAGAGAGAAAGGAGAGCGAGAGAGAGTATATGTCAGGTGTCAGTGTGCAGCGGTAGGACGGAGTCAGGCGCAGGACACAGAACTGAGTAAATAACTAACTTTACTCGGAAAAGCAACAAATCTAATTTCCACGCAGGGAAATACAACAGCTCACAGCAGTATATAACAGCAAACAAAGAACAATCATGCACAACACCATGAGGGAATTCAGAGGGTTAAATAGGGAAACAAATTAACGTGATGGGAACCAGGTGTGTACAATACAGACAAAACAAATGGAACACAGAAACGTAGATCGGTGGCAGCTAGAAAGCCGGTGACGACGACCGCCGATAGCCGCCCGCACAAGGAGAGGCACCAACTTCGGCGGAAGCTGTGACAGTACCCCCCCCTTGACGCGCGGCTCCAGCAGCGCGCTGACACCGGCCTCGGGGACGACCCGGAGGACGAGGCGCAGGACGATCCGGGTGGAGACGGTGAAATTCCTGCAGTAAGGAAGGGTCCAGGATGTCCTTCGCCGGCACCCAGCATCTCTCCTCCGGACCGTACCCCTCCCACTCCACGAGGTACTGAAGGCCCCTCGCCCAACGTCTTGAGTCCATGATGGCTCGCACAGTATACGCCGGAGCCCCCTCGATGTCCAGTGGGGGCAGAGGAACCTCCCGTACCTCAGACAGCTGGAGCGGACCAGCCACCACCGCCCTGAGGAGAGACTCATGGAACGAGGGGTTAATACGGTAATCAGGGGGGAGCTGTAACCTGTAACATACCTCGTTCAGTCTCCTCAGGACTTTAAATGGCCCCACAAACCGTGAATCCAGCTTCCGGCAGGGCAGGAGAAGGGGCAGGTTTCGGGTCGAGAGCCAGACCCGGTCCCCCGGTGTATACACGGGGGCCTCACGCCTTCTGTCGCCTGATGTCCTCCGAGCGCCGAAACCATTCCTCCACCGCAGGTGCCTCGATCTTGCTCTGATGCCATGGTGCCAGGACCGGCTAATAACCTAGTACACACTGAAATGGAGACAGGTTAGTGGAGGAGTGGGCCATCTCTTCCCCGGCAATAGGACCGCAGAAACCTACCCACATCCTGGTTAACTCTCTCCACCCCTGGTTAACTCTCTCCACCTGTCCATTAATCTCAGGGTGAAACCCTGAGGTCAGGCTGACCGAGACCCCAAGATGTTTCATGAACGCCCTCCAGACCCTCGATGTGAACTGGGGACCCCGATCAGACACTATATCCTCAGGCACCCCGTAGTGCCGGAAGACGTGTGTAAACAGAGCCTTCGCAGTCTGTAGGGCCGTAGGGAGACCGGGCAAAGGAAGGAGATGGCAGGACTTAGAAAACCGATCCACAACGACCAGGATCGTGGTGTTTCCTTTTGATGGAGGAAGATCCATCACGAAATCCACCGATAGGTGTGACCACGGCCGTTGTGGAACGGGTAGGGGTTGTAATTTCCCTCTGGGCAGGTGTCTAGGTGCCTTGCACTGAGCGCACACCGAGCAGGAGGAAACATAAACCCTCACGTCCTTAGCTAAAGTGGACCACCAGTACTTCCCACTAAGACAGCGCACTGTCCGACGATGCCAGGATGACCAGAGGAGGGTGACGTGTGAGCCCAACAGATCAATCGATTGCGGACATCAGACGGAACGTACATACGCCCAACTGGACACTGGGTGGGAGTGGGCTCCGTATGTAATGCCCGCCCGATGTCCGCGTCAACCTCCCATACCACCAGTGCCACCAGGCAAGAAGCCGGAAGTATGGGAGTGGGATCCGTGGACCACTCCTCTGTGTCATACATCCGGGACAGAGCGTCTGCCTTAGCATTCTGGGAACCTGGTCTGTAGGACAGGGTGAAAACAAAACGGGTGAAAAACATGGCCCACCTTGCCAGGCGAGGGTTCAGTCTCCTCGCCGCCCGGATGTACTCCAGATTGCGGTGGTCAGTTCAAATGAGGAAAGGGTGTTTAGCCCCCTCAAGCCAATGTCTCCACGCCTTCAGAGCCTTGACCACAGCTTCCGGTCCCCCACATCATAGTTTCGCTCCGCCGCCTGAGCTTCTTCGAAAAAAAGGGTTGCGTACCCGAGCGCTGAGACAGCACAGCTCCTATCCCAGCCTAGATGCGTCCACCTCTACTATGAATGCCAAGGAGGGATCCGGATGAACCAGCACGGGAGCCGAGGTAAACAGAGCCTTCAGGTGACCAAAAGCCCTCTCCGCCCCAGCTGACCACTGCAGTTGCACCGGTCCCCCCTTCAGCAAGGAGGTAATGGGAGCCGCTACCTGACCAAAGCCCCAGATAAACCTCCGGTAGTAGGTGGCAAACCCTAAGAACCGCTGCACCTCCTTTACCGTGGTTGGAGTCGGCCAATTACGCACCGCTGAAATGCGGTCATTCTCCATCTCCACCCCTGACGAGGACAGGCGGTACCCTAGGAAGGAGACGGACTGTTGGAAGAACAGACATTTCTCAGACTTGACGTACAGGTCATGCTCCAACAGTCGAACAAAGCACCTTGCGCACCAGGGACACATGCTCGCCGCGTGTAGCGGAGTATATGAGAATGTCATCTATATACACCCCTACACCCTGTCTGTGCAGGTCCCTGAAAATCTCGTCTACAAAGGATTGGTAGACTGATGGAGCATTCATCAACCCGTACGGCATGACGAGGTACTCATAGTGCCCAGAGGTGGTACTAAATGCCGTCTTCCACTCATCCCCCTCCCGGATACGCACCAGGTTGTACGCGCTCCTGAGATCCAATTTTGTGTAGAAGCGTGCCCCGTGCAATGACTCGGTCACACTGGCTATGAGAGGCAACGGGTAACTGTACTTCACCGTGATCTGATTTATACCCCGATAGTCAATGCACGGGCGTAAACCTCCATCCTTCTTCTTCACAAAAAAGAAACTTGAGGAGGCAGGTGAAGTGGAAGGCTGAATATATCCCTGTCCCAGAGATTCGGAGACATATGTTTCCATAGCCGCCGTCTCCTCCTGTGACAGAGAATACACGTGACTCCTGGGAAGTGCTGCGTCTACCTGGAAATGTATCGCACAATCCCCCCATCGATGGGGTGGTAATTGAGTCGCCTTCCTTTTACAGAAGGCGAGAGCCAAATCGGCATAGTCGGGGGGGATGTGCATGGGGGAGACCTCGTTTGTACTTTCCACCGAAGTTGCACCTATGGAAACACCTACACACCTCCCTGAGCACTGACGAGACCATCCCTTCAGAGCCCTCTGTTGCCACAAAATAGTGGGGTCATGATGGGCCAACCAGGGAAGCCCCAACACCACAGGAAACGCAGGAGAATCGATCAGGTAGAGACTAATACTCTCCTCATGACCCTCCTGCGTTATCATCCATAGTGGAGCTGTGACCTCCCTGATCAGGCCCGACCCTAAAGGATGACTATCTAAGGCATGTACAGGGAAGGGCACATCAACAGGAACAATAGGGATCCCTAATCTAAGTGCAAATGCACGGTCAATAAAGTTCCCAGCTGCGCCTGAATCTACTAGCGCCTTATGCTGGGAATGCGGGGAAAACTCAGGAAACTCTATACAGACACACATGTGCGCAACAGGGAGCTGTGGGTGAGTCGGGTGCCTACTCACCTGGGATGATCCACCAGTGCCCTGCCTGCTGCCTCGACTCCCTGGGGAACCTCCCCAGCAACGACCAGCAGTGTGCCCTCTGCGGCCACAGGTGGTGCAGGAATCGCCCCCCCCCCTCCGGTCACCCTACGAGCAACACCTCCGAGCTCCATAGGTGTAGACTCGGAAGTGCTGGGGGATGGAACGGACGGACCCCAATCCGGTTATCCAGCCGGATGGATAAATCCACCAGCTGGTCGAGTGTAAGGGTGGTGTCCCTGCAGGCCAGTTCCCGACGAATGTCCTCCCGTAGACTACACCGGGAATGGTCGATCAGGGCCCTCTCATTCCATCCCGTGCTGGCAGCCAGGGTTCTGAAGTCCAGTGCAAAGTCCTGTGCGCTCCTCTTCCCTTGTCTGAGATGGAACAAGCGTTCCCCACGCCGCTCTCCCCTCAGGCGGATGATCGAAGACTGCCCAGAAACGGCGGGTGAAATCCCTCCCCATTTGGCGTTGGCCCACTCCAGCGCTTTCCCCGACAAACAGGAGATGAGGGCGGACACTCTCTCGTATCCCGAGGGAGCCAGGTGGACGGTCGCCAGGTAGAGCAGGAAACCCCTGGCACCTGGCAGCCGTCCCATCATAGGCCTTCGGGAGCGAGAGCCGAATCCCACTGGGTCCAGGTGACGGAGGGGTGGACAGCGATGTGGGTTGAGGTGAAGTTGATGGGGGTGTGGGAAAACCCTCTCTCTCGCATCGCTCCATGGTGTGCAGCACGCGATCCATGGCTGTGCCCAGATTGTGGAGCATCGTCGCGTGCTGCTGGACGCGCTCCTCCACCGGTACCGGAGGACTGGGTGCACCTGCTGACTCCATATCAGGTGCGTGATTCTGTCAGGTGTCAGTGTGCAGCGGTAGGACGGAGTCAGGCGCAGGACATAGAACTTGAGTAAATAACAAACTTTACTCGGAAAAGCAACACATCTAATTTCCACGCAGGAAATACAAAATCAAATCAAATCAAATTGTATTGGCCACATGCGCCGAATACAACAGGTGCAGACATTACAGTGAAATGAAACTTACAGCCCTTCCTTTGTCACGTTCCTTTCTTCTCATCTTTCCTCCCTCTCCAGCAAACACAGAACAATCACGCACAACACCATGAGGGAACCAGAGGGTTAAATAGGGAAACAAATTAACGTGATGGGAACCAGGTGTGTACAATACAGACAAAACAAATGGAACACAGAAACGTAGATCGGTGGCAGCTAGAAAGCCGGTGACGACGACCGCCAATAGCCGCCCGCACAAGGAAGAGGTACCAACTTCGGCGGAAGTCGTGACAGTATAAGCCATGTAAGCGGGTAACCTCTGTAATACTGTACACATACAGCTGCTTATGTGGAGCACAGTGGCAGGACTAACACAACTTAGAGAGCATCTCTCACACACACACACATACACACAATCACACACATACACACACACTCACACAAGGTGCAGGCTGTGATATTGCAGCTGTGCATCGCTGTGTCTGGATTGACGGCAGATGAATTCCATTAGAGCCCCTAGCATGTCTCCAGAGATACCAGTCCTGAAACGTGTGTGTGTGTGTGCGCTAGTGTAAGGTGTGCGGACCTGCGGACCTGTGTCTGTGCGTGTGTGTGTGCATGTTGATAGATGGTGCCGGCCTATAGGTAATGGGAGGACAGGATGAAAGGGTAATGGCTAAGAGCACAGCCCCATTATAATACATCACTGTCATGCTGTATAATACTGTACCATGAAGACTTCCACCTGCTCTGTTCTTCCCTGTGGTGCTCTGAGACACAGACAGGAGGAGTACACACAGGAATACACAATCAGTTACATCCAGGAATACACACTCACCAATCCGTTACAGCCGGGGAAACACACTCACCAATCGGTTACAGCCAGGAATACACACTCACCAATCCGTTACAGCCAGGAAAACACACTCACCAATCGGTTACAGCCAGGAAAACACACTCACCAATCGGTTACAGCCAGGGAAACACACTCACCAATCGGTTACAGCCAGGAATACACACTCACCAATCCGTTACAGCCAGGAAAACACACTCACCAATCGGTTACAGCCAGGAAAACACACTCACCAATCGGTTACAGCCAGGAAAACACACTCACCAATCGGTTACAGCCAGGGAAACACACTCACCAATCGGTTACAGCCAGGAATACACACTCACCAATCCGTTACTGCCAGGAAAACACACTCACCAATCGGTTACAGCCAGGAAAACACACTCACCAATCCGTTACAGCCAGGAAAACACACTAACCAATCGGTTACAGCCAGGAAAACACACTCACCAATCGGTTACAGCCAGGAAAACACACTCACCAATCGGTTACAGCCAGGAAAACACACTCACCAATCGGTTACAGCCAGGAAAACACACTCACCAATCGGTTACAGCCAGGAATACACACTAACCAATCGGTTACAGCCAGGAATACACACTCACCAATCGGTTACAGCCAGGAAAACACACTCACCAATCTCCCCACCCTGGCACTGGCATCAGTAGTCTAGCTCAGTCAAGACGGGGGGTTAGAGAGGGAGGAAAGATGGGGGGTTAGAGAGGGAGGAAAGACGGGGGGCTAGAGAGGGAGGAAAGATGGGGGGTTAGAGAGGGAGGAAAGACGGGGGGCTAGAGAGGGAGGAAAGATGAGAAGAAGGGAACATGTCAAAGGAAGAGTTGGGCAGCCAGGTCACTCCAGATCCAATGCAATAGTCAACGTTTGTCCAGGTCCCCAGAACGTCGGCAGATGCCTTCATCACTGGCCACTAGGGGCAACAGTGAGCGCTACTAACATTGAGTAGGCTCGCGGCTTGCCAGGGCGTTGTGAACGGGGATGGCGGATGGGCGTAAGCCACGAGCTCCAGCTCAGAGGATCGCAGGTTCAATCCCAGTGCTAGGCACTGTTTTTTTGTGTTGTTTTTTTTACCATACCTTAACCCTAACCCTTACCTTAAAGGGACATTTCTCCGCTGCTCTTTCACTATGTATATGTCCATGAATATGTTATTATCATATAATATGTGTCAGACAAATTTAGAATTTCCTCACTACACGCAAATACAAACATTTCTGCATCACTGGCAGAAACGGGCCATCTACATTTCCTGGTTGTAAAGCAAACCACAATATTCAGAATTCATGGCGATTTCAGGACGTAGTACCGCCGCTGTTGAGATGGATCCAGTTGAGAATGGGTGTCAACGGCTAACTACAGTTACTTACTGGACCAGCCACTCGTTCATAGAACATCAGCTTGCGAATATAACTATTTATTTGTATTTTTGTGTCGAGAACAACTAAAGTTTAGTCATGGTGTGGTGCTCAGTACCTGGATGTGCAAACTATAAGCAAGCGCAGGCTGCTGGGGTAACATTTAATCAGAAGTTGAGCAGAGGTCACGTAGCTGACTTAGCTAGCTAGCAAACTAGCAAGTGAACTACATTTGTTTATCTAAACCAACATGTGGAGAGCTTTCATAATAAGCTGGCTAGACATTCCAAAGCAAATCAATGTAATTAGCCAGCTGCTATCTGACGATGTGATTTGTAACTTTGCAAGCTAACGTTACCTACGTTAGGTTACGTTAGCTACAGCCTACCGGACTGTATCTAACCGTTAGCTAGCTTATTAACGTTCCTGGCCTATGTGTTTAATTTACAGAGTCTGACCTCATCAACATCTGCAGCGGCATCAACATTAAGCTCAGCACCGGAAACTAGTGTAAATCACCTTCGCTAAATTGTCCATGACCCCCTGATGAGCAAATAAATATGCTGGAGCTAGGCATGAACATGGTGCGTGTCTTGTTGTCATAGTTGGTGTGTTTATAAGTAGGGTACAACTTCAACTGTAGTTCTCTGTATTATGGAGGCTTAGTTGATTGTTTATGCAAAGCTTGAAGTCTAAATCTGAGAAAAGCAGAGTTATTAGTAAGGAGGGGATGATGTGGGTGACTGACTGGCGTCTGTTGGGGGGGTGGGTATTGTGTGTGAAGGTTAGTATGCATGATCTATTGACACGAGGGGGATGGGTGAATATATTACCTTGTTCGAGTGTGTATTGATGGGGACAAAGTCGTAAAATGTCCTACAGACTAATCCTGCTGCTGCTGCTGCTAATGATGATGATGATGATGCCCTTCACACTAGCTTTAGTGGTACAGATCCTGTAGACACATTGGATGAAAGCTTTCAGCCGGGAACAATCTCAAACTGAACATCATCTGACTCAGAAGAGGAAAAGACTGCAGGGGGCTGGCAAGAGACAAAGAGTACAGTATATACAGTGGCTTGCGAAAGTATTTACCCCCCTTGACATTTTTCCTATTTTGTTGCCTTACAACCTGGAATTAAAATGGATTTTTGGGGGGTTTGTATCATTTGATTTACACAACATGCCTACCACTTTGAAGATGCAAAATATTTTTTATTGTGAAACAAACAAGAAATAAGACAAAAAAACTGAAAACATGAGCGTGCATAACTATTCTCGGGGTGATGAGAGGTGCTGAGTTTGCGCCAGACATAGCGTTTTCCTTGATGTCCAAAAAGCTACATTTTTGTTTCATCTGACCTGAGTACCTTCTTCCATATGTTTGGGGAGTCTCCCACATGGCTTTTGGTGAACACCAAACGTGTTTGCTTATTTTTTTCTTTAAGCAATGGCTTTTTTCTGGCCACTCTTCCGTAAAGCTCAGCTCTGTGGAGTATACGGCTTAAAGTGGTCCTATGGACAGATACTCCAATCTCCGCTGTGGAGCTTTGCAGCTCCTTCAGGGTTATCTTTGTTCTCTTTGTTGCCTTTCTGATTAATGCCCTCCTTGCCTGGTCCGTGAGTTTTGGTGGGCGGCCCTCTCTTGGCAGGTTTGTTATGGTGCCATATTCGTTCTATTTTTTAATAATGGATATAATGGTGCTCCGTGGGATGTTCAAAGTTTCTGATATTTATTTATAACCCAACCCTGATCTCTACTTCTCCACAACTTTGTCCCTGACCTGTTTGGAGAGCTCCTTGGTCTTCATGGTGCCGCTTGCTCGGTGGTGCCCCTTGCTTAGTGGTGATGCAGACTCTGGGGCCTTTCAGAACAGGTGTATATATACTGAGATCATGTGACACTTAGATTGCACACAGGTGGACTTTATATAACTAATTATGTGACTTCTGAAGGTAATTGGTTGCACCAGATCTTATTTAGGGGCTTCATAGCAAAGGGGGTGAATACATATACACGCACCACTTTTCAGATATTTATTTTTTATAATTTTTTGAAACAAGTATTTTTTTTTATTTCACGTCACCAATTTGGACTATTTTGTGTATGTCCATTACATGAAATCCAAATAAAAATCAATTTAAATGACAGGTTGTAATGCAACAAAATAGGAAAAACGCCAAGGGGGATGAATACTTTTGTACGTCACTGTATATATATACAGTAGAAAAAATATATACAACTAACACCTATAATAAATAATACAGTTCTACAAAGGGAATACGTGCATATGGTGTGTTTGGTGGGTGCAGTGAGGTGTTTGGGGTCACTTTAATATACGGGGAGATTGCTGTTATGGGACCTTTCACATCTCCTCTTGAGTCATCAACTTATTTGTATCCAAAATACTGTCCATCGTGTGAGGGATAAATTGCTCAAATGGGTTCTGTTCTCCCGAGTGGCGCAGTGGTCTAAGGCAGTTCTGTGCCACTAGAGATCCTGGTTCGAATCCAGGCTCTGTCGTAGCCGGCCGCGACCGGAAGACCCATGGGGCGGCGCACAATTGGTCCAGGGTATGGGAGGGAATGGCTGGCAGGGATGTAGCTCAGTTTGCAATGCCAGGGTTGTGGGTTCAATTCCCACGGTGGGCCAGTATAAAATTTAAAAAATAATAATAATGTATGCACTAACTGTAAGTCGCTCTGGATAAGAGCATCTGCTAAATGACTAAAATGTAAATGTTAACCCTATCCCCCAAACCTTAACCCTTAACCAATCATAATGAATGTCTAAACTTAACAATCAAAACTCAACATTTGGACTAATGTGGACAAACTTGAACAGTTCTTAGAGACTGGGAGGGATGGGGCATGGAGAAGGGTTGACAGCGCTATATGAGCTACCTCTGCCTCCCTGAGGGGGTACCCCGGTCCACTGGCTCTGGGCTACTACAGGCTAACTGCTGGCAAACTGCTAGCTAGCTGCTGGCTAACTTAACTGCTGGCTAACTGCTGGCTAACTGCTGGCTAACTGCTGGCTAATTGCTGGCTAACTGCTGGCTAACTTAACTGCTGGCTAGCTGCTGGCTAACTTAACTGCTGGCTAACTGCTGGCTAACTGCTGGCTAACTGCTGGCTAATTGCTGGCTAGCTGCTGGCTAACTTAACTGCTGGCTAACTGCTGGCTAACTGCTGGCTAACTGCTGGCTAGCTGCTGGCTAATTGCTGGCTAGCTGCTGGCTATCTACTGGCTAGCTGCTGGCTATCTGCTATCACACAGACACAAACAGAGAAGAACTCTTCAGGTAAGAGGATCAATCACAGACACGTCACACACACACACACCCCTGTCAAGTGATGAATGTTTTTCAATTGAGCTCTGAGATGTACACTGTGATGTGTCATCGTTCTTAACATTTCTTCAATAAGGATTCAGCAGCCAGCACAACCAGGAAGAGGAGATACATTAATCATGAAGATTTCAGGTCATGTTCTCTGCCTCCAGTGTGTGTGTGTGTGGTGGTGGTGGTGGTGGTGGGGGGAGGGGCTACTGAAGAAAATAACCCAATCAACCACACAGGTTATGTCCCAAAAGGCACCCTATCCCCTATATAGTGCACTACCTTTGATCAGGGCCCATAGGGACTATTGGCACTATATAGAAAATAGGGTGTCATTTGGAAGACCGCCTGTGTGGTTGATTGGGTTATTTTGTCTGTCTGCCGATGGAGGGAAACAGAACAGAACACCAGTTGTTAAATGTTGTGAACTGAGACGTGTAGTATTGGTTTACTAATCGTATCTCATCACTGGTCTATCGATAGAGCCCTTTTCTCATAACCTGGGTGTGTTCATTAGGCAACAAACTGAAGAAAATGGACTGAAACAGGGAGGGACTACCTGGACTTGTCTTAGAATAAACTCTCATTTACATCTTCTTGTTCAAAATATTTCAAAACTTTTTCTGCTGCTCGCCCTAATGAACATGACCTGTAGCTCATGTGAAAATGAGTTATCATATTTGCCTTTTTTTGGGGAGATTCTCGTAAGATTAATTCCATCCTAATAAAGGCCTGGATAGGCCACAAACACACAGACACACACACACTCTCTCACACACACATAAACACACACACACTCAAACACACAAACATAAACACACACACACTCTCTCACACACACACAAACACACACACACTCAAACACACAAACATAAACACACACACACTCTCTCACACACACATAAACACACACACACTCAAACACACAAACACACACACACTCAAACACACACACACTCAAACACACAAACACACACACTCAAACACACACACACTCAAACACACAAACACACACACACAAACACACACACACTCAAACACACAAACACACACACTCAAACACACAAACACACACACTCAAACACACACACACTCAAACACACAAACATAAACACACACACACACTCAAACACACAAACACACACACTCTCTCACACACACATAAACACACACACACTCAAACACACAAACACACACACACTCAAACACACAAACACACACACACTCAAACACACAAACACACACACACTCAAACACACAAACACACACACTCAAACACGCACACACTCAAACACACAAACACACACACTCAAACACACAAACACACACACTCAAACACACACACACTCAAACACACAAACATAAACACACACACACTCAAACACACAAACATAAACACACACACACTCTCTCACACACACACTGAGATGAGTGAGCTAATGGATGTCCCTAACAAAATAAACACATCAAATGTGCAGTTTCACGTGTGAAATAGCTGTTAACACCACATTTTCACATGTGAGAACAAAAATGTGTTCACCTCACATGTGAATTGCAGTTGCACATGTGCATTTAGCAGTTTCACATTTGAAATTTGCACTTTCACATATGGATTTGAAAGTTCACATTTGAAAATCAACCACATGTAAAAAATCTAATTGGCAGTTTCACATGTTAGAAAACGCCACATGTAAACATCTCACTTTCACATGTGGAATTGCACTTTCACTTGTGGTGGTGAAATAGTATTATTCTCCTCACATGTGAAAAGGTGGTGTTAACATATTGCAGTAGCAATGTTTCCACATGTGGGAATTGGAATGTGAATGAAGTGGAATTGCAAATTCTGTAATGCCATTCTGTAAAAAGGTAATACAAAATTAAGATAACTTTATTGGTCAATTGAACACAAGGTCCAACTGAAATTTGACTTCCGCTTTTAACTCAACCCCTCTGAAAGACACACATATACATGTTTTTGGAGATGTGCGGGGGGCTGCCACACTGGGTGCCCGGCAGACAATGGCATCTAGGATTGGATACCAGCAACCCTGCTGTTGCCAGCTCTCTTCCCGACCCGGGATTCGAACTTTCAACCCTCCGGTTGCTGGCTCGTGCCTCTAACCGCCATCTACCTGCCTACTTGAGTGTAATTATTCAAGTGTGTTACAAATAATGATTTCTGATTTCTGAGCCATCCGTTCGGAGTGTTGCTGTTGCAGGTGAACGCCTCTCTTCTTCATACGTTGGTCAGTGACCGTTGGAAGAAACCCAGTGAAAAGAACAGAGAGCTAGCGCTCCATGCCTCCTCCTTTATCCTGTTGAACATGTTCAAATTAGCGCTGTCAGTTAATCAGTTAACTCAAGTTAACGCATTGTCTGAAAGCATTCAAAATACATTGAAAACATTTCAAATACATAATCTATACAGCTGAAAACAACAATACGATGTCAAAACAAGTTGACTTTGAGGTTAAAGAAAGTGTGTTTATCAATTTACCTGATTTTGCAAACCGTTACTTTGGACGAAATCAAAATGGCAATATTCTTGTAAT
>NC_139999.1:6209028-6214028 GCF_964263955.1 Coregonus lavaretus | reverse complement strand
GGGTAAGTCTCTAAGAGCTTTGCACACCTGGATTGTACAATATTTGCCCATTATTCTTTAAAAATTCTTCAAGCTCTGTCAAATTGGTTGTTGATCACTGCTAGACAACCATTTTCAGGTCTCGCCATAGACATTCAAGTAGATTTAAAATAAAACTGTAATTCAGCCCTCGGGAACATTCACTGTCTTCTTGGTAAGCAACTCCATTGTAGATTTGGCCTTGTATTTTAAGTTATCTTGCTGAAAGGTGAATTAATCTCCCAGTGTCTGGTGGAAAGCAGACTGAACCAGGTTTTCCTCTAGGATTTTGCCTGTGCTTACCTCCATTCCGATTATTTTTATCCTGAAAAACTCCCCTGTCCTTAAGGATGACAAGCATACCCATAACATGATGCTGCTACCATTACTCAGTAATGTGTTGTATTGGATTTGCCCCTAACTTTGTATTCAGGATAAAAAGTGAATTGCTTTGCCAATTATTTTGCAGTATTACTTTAGTGCCTTGTTGCAAACAGGATGCATGTTTTGGAATGTTTTTATTCTGTACAGGCTTCCTTCTTTTCACTCTGTCAATTAGGTTAGTATTGTGGAGTAACTACAATGTTGTTGATCCATCCTCAGTTTTCTCCTATCACAGCCATTAAACTCTGTAACTATTTTAAAGTCACCGTTGGCCTCATGGTGAAATCCCTCAGCGGTTTCCTTCCTCTTTGGCAACTGAGCTCGGAAGGACACCTGTATCTTTGTGGTGACTGGGTGTATTGATACACCATCTAAACTAGTTAATTTTTTATAGGTGCCCTTCTTTGCGAGGCATTGGAAAATCTCCCTGGTCTTTGTGGTTGAATCTGTGTTTGAAATTCACTGCTCAACTGAGGGACCTTACAGATGATGGTATGTGTGGGGTACAGAGATGAGGTAGTCATTCAAAAATCATGTTAAACACTATTATTGCACACAGAGTGATTCAATGTAACTTATTATGTGACTTGTTAAGGACATTTTTACTCCTGAACTTATTTAGGCTTTCCATAACAAAGGGGTTGAATACTTATTGAATCAAGACATTTCAGCTTTTCATTTTTTTATTAATTTGTTTAAAAAATCCTACAAACGTAATTCCACTTTCACTTTATGGGGTATTGTGTGTAGGCCAGTGACACAACATCTCAATTTAATCCATTTTAAATTCAGGCTGTAACACAAGAACATTTGGAAAACGTCAAGGTGTGTGAATACTTCCTGAAGGCACTGTGAAAATGTCAAGGGGTGTGAATACTTCCTGGAGGCACTGTGACAACGTCAAGGGGTGTGAATACTTCCTGAAGGCACTGTGAAAACGTCAAGGGGTGTGAATACTTCCTGAAGGCACTGTGAAAACGTCAAGGGGTGTGAAAGCGTCAAGGCACTGTGAAAACGTCAAGGGGTATGAATACTTCCTGGAGGCACTGTGAAAACGTCAAGGGGTGTGAATACTTACTGAAGGCACTGTGAAAACGTCAAGGGGTGTGAAAACGTCAAGGCACTGTGAAAACGTCAAGGGGTGTGAATACTTCCTGAAGGCACTGTGAAAACGTCAAGGGGTGTGAATACTTCCTGAAGGCACTGTGAAAATGTCAAGGGGTGTGAATACTTCCTGAAGGCACTGTGAAAACTTCAAGGGGTGTGAATACTTCCTGAAGGCACTGTGAAAACGTCAAGGGGTGTGAAAACGTCAAGGCACTGTGAAAACGTCAAGGGGTGTGAATACTTCCTGAAGGCACTGTGACAACATCAAGGGGTGTGAATACTTCCTGAAGGCACTGTGAAAACATCAAGGGGTGTGAATACTTACTGGAGGCACTGTAACTATCTATTTTATATATTCTTCTTTGTCTGTTGAATGAAAAGTCTAACTGTAAGTCGCTCTGGATAAGAGCGTCCACTAAATGACTCAAATGTAATGAAACCATTGTGACAAAAGCACAGACCAATCTCTGTCAACTCTCTCATGAATGTAAAAGAGCTATAGGCTGCCCAGAATGAGTCATGACCTACACTACAGTCCGTCTCTGTCTGTCTGTCTGTCTGTTTGTCTGTCTCTGTCTGTCTGTCTGTCTGTCTGTCTGTCTGTCTGTCTGTCTGTCTGTCTGTCTGTCTGTCTATCTCCGTTTGTGTCTGTCTGTCTATCTCTGTCTGTCTGTCTATCTCTGTCTGTCTGTCTATCTCTGTCTGTCTGTCTGTCTGTCTGTCTGTCTGTCTGTCTGTCTATCTCCGTCTGTGTCTGTCTGTCTATCTCTGTCTGTCTGTCTCTGTCTGTCTGTCTGTCTCTGTCTGTCTCTGTCTGTCTGTCTGTCTGTCTGTCTGTCTATCTCTTTTTGTCTGTCTCTGTCTGGCTGTCTATCTCTGTCTGTCTGTCTGTCTGTCTGTCTGTCTGTCTATCTCTTTTTGTCTGTCTGTCTGTCTGTCTGTCTATCTCTTTTTGTCTGTCTGTCTGTCTGTCTGTCTGTCTGTCTGTCTGTCTGTCTGTCTGTCTGTCTGTCTATCTCTGTCTGTCTGTCTATCTCTGTCTGTCTGTCTGTCTGTCTGTCTATCTATCTCTGTATGTCTGCCTGTCTGCCTGCCTGTCTGCCTGTCTGTCTGTCTGTCTGTCTGTGTCTGTCTCTTCTTCTCCATGTCTGTTATGTCAGAGAGAGAGCGATGACACCTAGGGGGTTCCACTGTAGAGGAGGAGCCTAATGTTCACATCACTTTAACCATCACAACACATCTGTCACTAGGGCAGTGAGATGTAGATTGTGTGTGCGTGCACGTCCGTCCGTCTGTCCCTGTGTGTGAGTGGGCTTCATGCGTGCACAGGTGTGTGTATATGGACAGCTGCAGAGAGAGAGAGAAAGAGAGAGAGAGAGAGATAAAGATGTTCTGCTGCTGTGACAGAACTGTCACAAACAGCGCTGATTCATCCCAGCCTCACTTCAGTAATGTAAACTTTGTATTATTTCAAACTGGCCTTGAAATGACAGGCCTTGGACTGTCTTGTGACTGTCGTCATTTTATTAGGAAGTAGCCGATGACAGACATCAGTGGGGGGCAATGAGTTGTCAGTGCCCTTTGGGAAGTAGTACAATGTCTGTTATTTGTAAGGTAAGCACTTCCTCTCAGGGTATTGACTGGGAGTTTTGTTAGATGAACGTGTGCTCAAGGTCATTTTGAAAAACCTTTAGTTATTGTGTAGTTGTTTTAACTCTTGTGGACAGACAAAACATTAGGCCAGTGCTCACGCAATATTTGGTTTCTGGCTTGCTGAGATCTTTGCACTGCTATAACACTGAGTCTGCATCTGCATCATCATTGTCAACCAATTAAACTTAACACAGTCCACAATACTTATGTAAATTAGATATTTCTGTATTTCATTTTCAATAAATAAAAATATGTTTTCACTTTGTCATTATGGGGTATTGTGTGTAGATGGGTGAGAGAAAAAAAATCTATTTAATACATTTTGAATTCAGGCTGTAACTACAAAATGTGGAAGAAGTCAAGGGATGTGAATACTTCCTGAAGCTCTCTCTTAATGGCATATTGGTTCCCAATAGATTTTGGTGTTTGATAGAGTTTGGTGTTTGATAGACTTTATTCTGTTCTGACTGATTGCAAATTGCAGTGAGCCAAAGTTGTTAGGCTGTCTCGCAGGAAACATGCTGGGAAGTGTGTAACTTTGCCAGTTCCACAGAAGGCCACATGACAACCATTCACAAGCTGTAGAAACTAACAGTAACGAGCTGTAGAAACTAACAGTAACGAGCTGTAGAAACAAACAGTAACAAGCTGTAGAAACAAACAGTAACAAGCTGTAGGAACAAACAGTAACGAGCTGTAGGAACTAACAGTAACGAGCTGTAGAAACTAAAAGTAACAAGCTGTAGGAACAAACAGTAACGAGCTGTAGGAACAAACAGTAACAAGCTGTAGAAACAGACAGTAACGAGCTGTAGGAACTAAAAGTAACGAGCTGTAGGAACAAACCGTAACAAGCTGTAGAAACAGACAGTAACGAGCTGTAGGAACTAAAAGTAACGAGCTGTAGGAACAAACAGTAACAAGCTGTAGGAACAAACAGTAACAAGCTGTAGGAACTAACAGTAACGAGCTGTAGAAACTAACAGTAACGAGCTGTAGAAACAAACAGTAACAAGCTGTAGGAACAAACAGTAACAAGCTGTAGGAACAAACAGTAACGAGCTGTAGGAACTAAAAGTAACGAGCTGTAGAAACAAACAGTAACAAGCTGTAGGAACAAACAGTAACAAGCTGTAGGAACAAACAGTAACGAGCTGTAGGAACTAAACGTAACGAGCTGTAGAAACAAACAGTAACAAGCTGTAGGAACAAACAGTAACAAGCTGTAGGAACAAACAGTAACAAGCTGTAGGAACTAAAAGTAACGAGCTGTAGAAACAAACAGTAACAAGCTGTAGGAACAAACAGTAACAAGCTGTAGGAACAAACAGTAACAAGCTGTAGGAACTAAAAGTAACGAGCTGTAGAAACAAACAGTAACAAGCTGTAGGAACAAACAGTAACAAGCTGTAGGAACTAAAAGTAACGAGCTGTAGAAACAAACAGTAACAAGCTGTAGGAACAAACAGTAACAAGCTGTAGAAACAAACAGTAACAAGCTGTAGGAACAAACAGTAACAAGCTGTAGGAACTAAAAGTAATGAGCTGTAGAAACAAACAGTAACAAGCTGTAGGAACTAAAAGTAACGAGCTGTAGAAACAAACAGTAACAAGCTGTAGGAACAAACAGTAACAAGCTGTAGGAACAAACAGTAACGAGCTGTAGAAACAAACAGTAACAAGCTGTAGGAACAAACAGTAACGAGCTGTAGAAACAAACAGTAACAAGCTGTAGGAACAAACAGTAACGAGCTGTAGGAACTAAAAGTAACGAGCTGTAGAAACAAACAGTAACAAGCTGTAGGAACAAACAGTAACAAGCTGTAGGAACAAACAGT
>NC_139999.1:6181528-6204028 GCF_964263955.1 Coregonus lavaretus | reverse complement strand
GAAGCATCTCAAGGTCCTGGAGTGGCCTAGCCAGTCTCCAGACCTGAACCCAATAGAAAATCTTTGGAGGGAGCTGAAAGTCCGTATTGCCCAGCGACAGCCCCGAAACCTGAAGGATCTTGAGAAGGTCTGTATGGAGGAGTGGGCCAAAATCCCTGCTGCAGTGTGTGCAAACCTGGTCAAGACCTACAGGAAACGTATGATCTCTGTAATTGCAAACAAAGGTTTCTGTACCAAATATTAAGTTCTGCTTTTCTGATGTATCAAATACTTATGTCATGCAATAAAAAGCAAATTAATTACTTAAAAATCATACAATGTGATTTTCTGGATTTTTGTTTAGATTCCGTCTCTCGCAGTTGAAGTGTACCTATGATAGAAATTACAGACCTCTACATGCTTTGTAAGTAGGAAAACCTTCAAAATCGGCAGTGTATCAAATACTTGTTCTCCCCACTGTACAAGTTTGTTATTCAGACACAAGAATGTAAAAATGTTCAAGAAGGCATTTCTGCAAATAACGCATTTAGATGAGGGGTATGTATGTACGGTCACTGTAGGGATGACGTCATCGATGCACTTATTGATGAAGCCAGTGACTGAAGCGGTGTACTCCTCAATGTCATCGGAAGAATCCCGGAACATATTCCAGTCTGTGCTAGCAAAACAGTCATGTAGTTTAGCATCTGCGTCATCTGACCACTTCTTTATTTACCGAATCACTGGTGCTTCCTGCTTTAGTTTTTGCTTGTAAGCAGGAATCAGGAGGATAGAGTTATGGTCATATTTGCCAAATGGAGGGTGAGGGAGAGCTTTGTACGCGTCTCTGTGTGTGGAGTTGTTATGAGAATAATTTAACAAACTATTTCAGTGTCTCTGTGCATCTCCCAAAATCAAGACATGGACAGAGTCCCGGTCTGCATAGTCAGAAATGTTTATTCATTGAGAATTCTGCCATCACAATTTCAGAGTCCATCTTTTATACTCATACGTCATACAAAAATCCCTCCCCTCTTTAGGCAGGCTGTAGTTTTCCACTTTATAATTGCTCTCCTGACCATCAGTTCACACACACACTTTCTTATCATTGCCTACTCCCTGCATTCTTCAGTTATCGCCGTTCTCACAATATGCTGCACCATGTTTCATACTCCTTAAAAAGCCTAACATTTTCTCTCCTCCCTAAATTGGGAGGCCTCTTTATCTTGGTTTCTCAGTTGTCTGTAGACAGTTCTCATTGTCTGGTCTAACTCTTACTCACATTGCTAAATAGTAGCTCAATGTCATATTCTTTACTGGTTCTACACTCACACATTCTAACACATTTCACACAGTTTCAGGGTGTAATAATTAGTCATTAATAATTATTCTATCAATCCACCCTTTGACTAAATATTACACACACACTCACAATAATAATTATTCTATCAGGAGTAAAGGTGGTCTAGGAGAGTTTAATCCATTTTGAATTGAGGCTGTAACACAAAAAAAATGGAATATGTCAAGGGGTATGAAAACTTTCTGGAGGCACTGTATGCATGCGAGTGCAACCTATATTAAAGAGAGGCGGAGACATATGCTGTTGGATGTTACCTAAGGCGTCTCCTCTCAAAGCGGCTTCAATACAACACAGGGCTGGGTTTTCCCAAAGCTTTTCGGAACTAAAGTAGCGCGTTACTTCTCTCCACAGACCATTACCCAGCCGCACAGCCACGAAAGAGTAACAATTATTAAATCAATATTTGATGGTCAATCTTCTATATGTGTTAACAAGCGAAATTAGTAAATTGAAGCACTTTGCTGTTCTACCAGTTGTATAAGTCTCCTCCCCTCCCCTCCCCTCCCCTCCCCTCTCTCTCTCTCTCTCTCTCTCTCTCTCTCTCTCTCTCTCTCTCTCTCTCTCCTCCCCCCTCTCGCTCTCCCTCCCTCCCCCCTCTCTCTCTCTCTCTCTCTCTCTCTCTCTCTCTCTCTCTCTCTCTCTCTCTCTCTCTCTCTCTTCTCTCTCTCTCTCTCTCTCTCTCTCTCTCCCCTCTCTCTCTCCCTCCCTCCCTCCCCCCTCTCTCTCTCCCTCTCTCTCTCTCTCTCCCCCTCTCTCTCCCTCCCTCCCCTCCTTCTCCCTCCCTCTCC
This sequence comes from Coregonus lavaretus, assembly GCF_964263955.1. Lineage (NCBI taxonomy): Eukaryota > Metazoa > Chordata > Actinopteri > Salmoniformes > Salmonidae > Coregonus > Coregonus lavaretus. The sequence goes on along the minus strand of NC_139999.1, from coordinate 6,201,901 downwards.
CTCTCCCCCCCTCTCTCTCTTTCTCTCTCTCTCAGTGGTTGAATATCAGTCGTGTTTCCTTGATTCCTCGTATCCTCTCTCCTCGCCTCCTTCTCAAAACGTCTGTGCTATGATCTCAAAAGGATTATATTAGCCCAGAGTGTGGATTAAATTATTCTATTATGCCTCATTATAAAACCCTTAAACTAAACTATTGAAAACAAATATTTAAAGTGCTTGTAATACTATAACCAAGTATTCAATTAAACATCAGAGAACCATTCACAACAATGTAACCTCAAGTGAATTGTCTAAATGCTAAATCACATTATTTTGGATTTGAGTACTTTAGCAAAGCGTGTATGTGTGTGCGTGCATGCTTTTGTTAGTGTTTCATCTTGCTGTGCAATGGATAATTGCCAATTAGTATCAAGTTTCAGTGTGACACGATCGTTTATGGGATAATCATTACAAGTCTTCCTTCCTATCTATAATTACATTTCACAATCATGTTGCTAATCTCAGGAGATTAATCATTATGTATAGGTTACAGTGTGTGTGTGTGTGTGTGTGTGTGTGTGTGTGTGTGTGTGTGTGTGTGTGTGTGTGTGTGTATGTGTGTGTGTGTGTGTGTGTGTGTGTGTGTGTGTGTGTGTGTGTGTGTGTGTGTGTGTATGTGTGTGTGTGTGTGTATGTGTGTGTGTGTGTATGTGTATGCGCGCGCGCGTTTGCACGCTCATTTGTAATGTTTTTGCATTAAAACAGGAAATGAATCCATTCTGCACAGCCAGGGCGTTGTCTGATCTCTTCTCCTGTCTCTCTCCATACCAGTTAGTCTCAGGGAAGTTTTACTGGGGTTTCAGAAAATCAGAAGGAACAGATATGATCATAGTCTCCCTCCTTCCTCTATCCCTCTACTTCTCTAACCATCCCTCTACTTCTCTAACCATCCCTCTACTTCTCTAACCATCCCTCTACTTCTCTAACTACCCCTGTACTTCTCTAACCATCCCTCTACTTATCTAACCATCCCGCTACTTCTCTAACCATCCCTCTACTTCTCTAACCATCCCTGTACTTCTCTAACCATCCCTCTACTTCTCTAACCATCCCTCTACTTCTCTAACTACCCCTCTACTTCTCTAACCATCCCTCTACTTCTCTAACCATCCCTCTACTTCCCTAACCATCCCTCTACTTCCCTAACCATCCCTCTACTTCCCTAACCATCCCTCTACTTCTCTAACCATCCCTCTACTTCTCTAACTACCCCTCTACTTCTCTAACCATCCCTCTACTTCTCTAACCATCCCTCTACTTCTCTAACCATCCCTCTACTTGAGATAGTAAACAAAAGTGAAATAAACAATAAATATTAACAGTAAACATTACACTCAGAAGTTCCAAAAGAATAAAGACATTTCAAATGTCATATTATGTCTATATACAGTGTTGTAACAATGTGCAAATACTTAAAGTACAAATGGGAAAATAAATAAACATAAATATAGGTTGTATTTATAATGGTGTTTGTTCTTCACTGGTTGACTTTTTGTTGTGGCAACAGGTCACAAATCTTGCTGCTGTGATGGCACACTGTGGTATTTCACCCAGTAGATAAAGGAGTTTATCAAAATTGGGTTTGTTTTCTAATTCTTTGTGGATCTGTGTAATCTGAGAGAAATATGTGTCTCTAATATGGTCATACATTTGGCAGGAGGTTAGGAAGTGCAGCTCAGTTTTCACCTCATTTTGTGGGCAGTGTGCACATAGCCTGTCTTCTCTTGAGAGCCAGATCTGCCTACGGTGGCCTTTCTCAATAGCAAGGCTATGCTCACTGAGTCTGTACATAGTCAAAGCTTTCCTTAAGTTTGGGTCAGTCACAGTGGTCAGGTATTCTGCAACTGTGTACTCTCTGTTTAGGGCCAAATAGCATTCTAGTTTGCTCTGTTTTTTTGTTAATTCTTTCCAATGTGTCAAGTAATTCTCTTTTTGCTTTCTCATGATTTGGTTGGGTCTAATTGTGTTGTTGTCCTGTTGTTGTCCTGGGGCTCTGTGGGATCTGTTTGTGTTTGTGAACAGAGCCCCAGGACCAGCTTGCTTAGGGGACTGTTCTCCAAGTTCATCTCTCTGTAGGTGATGGCTTTGTTATGGAAGGTTTGGGAATCTCTTCCTTTTAAGTGGTTATAGAATTAAACGGCTCTTTTCTGGATTTTGATAATTAGCGGGTATCGGCCTAATTCTGCTCTGCATGCATTATTTGGTGTTTTCCGTTGTATACTGAGGATATATTTACAGAATTCTGCATGCAGAGTCTCAATTTGGTGTTTGTCCCATTTTGTGAATTCTTGGTTGGTGAGCGGACCCCAGACCTCACAACCATAAAAAACAATGGGTTCTATAACTGATTCAAGTATTTTTAGCAAGATCTTAATTGATATGTCAAATTGTATGTTCCTTTTGATGGCATAGAAGGCCCTTCTTGCCTTGTCTCTCAGATCGTTCACAGCTTTGTGGAAGTTACCTGTGGCCGAGGTATGTATCGTTTTTTGTGTGCTCTAGGGCAACGGGTGTCTAGATGGAATTTGTATTTGTGGTCCTGGCAACTGGACCTTTTTTGGAACACCATTATTTTTGTCTTACTGAGATTTACTGTCAGAGCCCAGGTCTGACAGAATCTGTGCAGAATATCTAGGTGCTGCTGTAGGCCCTCCTTGGTTGGTGACAAAAGCACCAGATCATCAGCAAACAGTAGACATTTGACTTCAGATTCTAGTAGGGTGAGGCCGGGTGCTGCATGCTGTTCTAGTGCCCTCGCCAATTCGCTGATATATATATGTTGAAGGGGGTGGGGCTTAAACTGCATCCCTGTCTCACCCCACGGCCCTGTGGGAATTTTTTTGTGTGTTTTTTGCCAATTTTAACCACACACTTGTTGTTTGTGTACATGGATTTTATAATGTCGTATGTTTTTCCCCTAACACCACTTTCCATCAATTTGTATAGCAGACCCTCATGCCAAATTGAGTTAAAAGCTTTTTTGAAATCAACAAAGCATGAGAAGACTTGTCAATTAGGGTGTGCAGGGTGAATACGTGGTCTGTCATACGGTAATTTGGTAAAAAGCCAATTTGACATTTGCTCAGTACATTGTTTTCACTGAGGAAATGTACTAGTCTGCTGTTAATGATAATGCAGAGGATTTTCCCAAGGTTGCTGTTGACGCATATCCCACGGTAGTTATTGGGGTCAAATTTGTCTCCACTTTTGTGGATTGGGTGGATCAGTCCTTAGTTCCAAATATTGGGGAAGATGCCAGAGCTAAGGATGATGTTAAAGAGTTTAAGTATAGCCAATTGGAATTTGTGGTCTGTATATTTTATCATTTCATTGAGGATACCATCAACACCACAGGCCTTTTTGGGCTGGAGGGTTTGTATTTTGTCCTGTAGTTCATTCAATGTAATCAGAGAATCCAGTGGGTTCTGGTATTCTTCAATAGTTGATTCTAAGATTTGCGTTTGATCATGTATATTTTTTTCTGTTTGTTTTTTGTTATAGGGCCAAAAAGATTGGAGAAGTGGTTTACCCATACATGCCAAGAGATGAGCTATAGGTGTACCTACCATAGGAGTCCCCTCAAAGCCTACCATTGACTATGTACATACCCAGCGTGCGACAGAGCTGCAGGAGTTGTGACCCGTTTTTGTTGGTCATGTTGTCGTAGTTTTGCCTAGGGGGGCATATGGGGGAGGGAATGCTGTCACCTCCAGGTATTTGTTTGTCCCCCTGTGTGCTGAGGGTGACAGGTTTTTGTCTAGTTCTGGCATTTAGGTCGCCACAGACTAGTACTAGTGGAAATGATTGATTTCCCCCTCCAGGATGGAGAAGCTGTCTTCATTAAAGTATGGGAATTTTAGTGGGGGAATATAGGTTGTAAAAGGAGGACATTTTTCTCTGTTGAGATCATTTCCTTTTGAATTTCTAGCCAAATATAAAATGTTCCTGTTTTGATTAATTTAATAGAGTGAGTTAGGTCTGCTCTATACCAAATTAGCATACCCCCTGAGTCCCTTCCCTGTTTCACACCTGGTAGTTTGGTGGATGGGACTACCAGCTCTCTGTCACCTAGAGGGCAACCAGTGGGTCCGTCTCCTCTATACCATGTTTCTTGTAGGATGACAATGTCTGTATACTTTGGTGAAGTCCAGGTTCCTGCTCTTTAGGCCAAAGGCAGATGACCTCAGGCCTTGGATATTCCAGGATGAGATGGTGAAGGCTTTGTGTTCCATAAAGTGTCTAATGTTGTTGTGTGGTTTGGCCTCAGGCCAGTAAGTGTGAGCAGAGCCTGCTGAGCATCTGGTACATGCCATTGGCTTGGGCTAGTGTAAGAGTGGGTGTTGGGCCTGTTTGCCTGCTCACGGCCTGGGCATATGTGTGACTTTCATGTTGAGGCCCTCTTTGCGGGAGTGGGGGGCATGGGGTGGGTAGGAGGGGCATAGGTCTGATCTGAGGGGGCCTAAATGGGGTGTGGGTATGGGTGACTTGGGGGGGGGGGGGGGGGGGGGGGTTGATTGATTGGGGTGGGGGTGTGGATTTGGCTGGTGGTGCTGTGGTCTGGATGTAGGTCCTCTCAGCGGGGGTCCTTTATGTGTAGTTCCGGGGGGGCGGGGGGGGGTCTGTTGCTCTGTTGCCCCTGTGTGAGGTGTTGGGTCTGCGGTTGAGGGCGATATCCTTTAGGGTCCGGGCGAAGGTGGGCACTGCTGCCTTGTATAGGGTCTGGTCTCTCCATCCAGGATAATAGTGTCTCCCAAGTTGTCATTATCTCTGTCATTATTATTGGCCCAGTGTTCATTATGAGATGATGTCCCTCCTCCTCCTGCTGAGAGATAAAATACATATTTGTCCAGATCCTCATTACAAGAACTGGAGCTCCGTGGTGCGATGAAACAACATGCTCATTACATACACACACACACATACACACACACACACACACACAAACACATAGACAACTGTGCGTGTAATAATATAATAATATGCCATTTATCCAAAGCGACTTACAGTCATGTGTGCATACATTTTTACGTATGGGTGGTCCCGGGGATCGAACCCACTACCCTGGCGTTACAAGCGCCATGCTCTACCAGCTGAGCTACAGAGGACCACGTAGAGGACCACACACACATACACAGGGAAGCACACACAATCATGTTTTACACACACACACACACACACACACACACACACAACACACACACACACACACACACACACACACACACACACACACACACACACACACACACAGCTCCATGGTGCGATAATGAGAAGGCATGCTCACAACACAACAGTTAGACTGCCACTTATCTAAGGAGGAGAAACGACTCAGGCTTAACTCTCTCTATGTTTGATATATTCTATGTTCTATATTCTATGTTCTATATTCTACCATACAGACATCACTGAGTTTAAAGGAGCTTCCTGGGATGGAGATGAAACATGATTGTGTGTTTGCGCCTGTGTGTGTGTGTGTGTGTGTTTGTGCGCCTGTGTGTGTGTACTCAGTGATCTGTGAGATTGGTAATGGGCTAGAAGAGGCTGTTTTAGTAATTGAACTCACAGGATGTTTAGATCAATACAGGAAGAGAAGGCAAAAGGGAGGAGACATCCTCTCGCTGTAATCACCATCTTAATCATCAACCCGCCTGGCTAGCGGAGTCTGTGTGTGTCTGTGTGTGTGTTTCAAGTTTCAATGTTTATTCGGCACGTTTATTCGCCACGTGTGTGTGTGTGTGTGTGTGTGTGTGTTTGTCTGACTAATAGCTTTACCAGGAGGCCCCTAGGGAGGAACCCACACAGTCTTGCACGGCTAACCTTGTGGGGACATACAATTCAGTCCCATTCAAAATCCTATTTTCCCTAACCACTAACCCTAAACCTAACCCTAACCCTAACCCTAACCCTTACCTTAACCCAAAAACCTAACCTTAATCCAGACCCTAAACCTAACACTAGCTCCTAACCCTAACCCTAAAACTAACCCTAGCTCCTAACCCTAACCCTAAAACTAACCCTAGCTCCTAACCCTAACCCTAAAACTAACCATAGCTCCTAACCCTAACCCTAAAACTAACCATAGCTCCTAACCCTAACCCTAAAACTAACCCTAGCTCCTAACCCTAACCCTAAAACTAACCCTAGCTCCTAACCCTAACCCTAAAACTAACCATAGCTCCTAACCCTAACCCTAAAACTAACCCTAGCTCCTAACCCTAACCCTAAAACTAACCCTAGCTCCTAACCCTAACCCTAAAACTAACCATAGCTCCTAACCCTAACCCTAAAACTAACCATAGCTCCTAACCCTAACCCTAAAACTAACCCTAGCTCCTAACCCTAACCCTAAAACTAACCCTAGCTCCTAACCCTAACCCTAAAACTAACCATAGCTCCTAACCCTAACCCTAAAACTAACCATAGCTCCTAACCCTAACCCTAAAACTAACCCTAGCTCCTAACCCTAACCCTAAAACTAACCATAGCTCCTAACCCTAACCCTAAAACTAACCATAGCTCCTAACCCTAACCCTAAAACTAACCCTAGCTCCTAACCCTAACCCTAAAACTAACCCTAGCTCCTAACCCTAACCCTAAAACTAACCCTAGCTCCTAACCCTAACCCTAAAACTAACCCTAGCTCCTAACCCTAACCCTAAAACTAACCATAGCTCCTAACCCTAACCCTAAAACTAACCATAGCTCCTAACCCTAACCCTAAAACTAACCCTAGCTCCTAACCCTAACCCTAAAACTAACCCTAGCTCCTAACCCTAACCCTAAAACTAACCCTAGCTCCTAACCCTAACCCTAAAACTAACCATAGCTCCTAACCCTAACCCTAAAACTAACCCTAGCTCCTAACCCTAACCCTAAAACTAACCCTAGCTCCTAACCCTAACCCTAAAACTAACCCTAGCTCCTAACCCTAACCCTAAAACTAACCATAGCTCCTAACCCTAACCCTAAAACTAACCCTAGCTCCTAACCCTAACCCTAAAACTAACCCTAGCTCCTAACCCTAACCCTAAAACTAACCCTAGCTCCTAACCCTAACCCTAAATCTAACCCTAGCTCCTAACCCTAACCCTAAAACTAACCCTAGCTCCTAACCCTAACCCTAAAACTAACCATAGCTCCTAAGCCTAACCCTAAAACTAACCCTAGCTCCTAACCCTAACCCTAAAACTAACCCTAGCTCCTAACCCTAACCCTAAAACTAACCATAGCTCCTAACCCTAACTCTAAAACTAACCATAGCTCCACAAACCCTGGCGCTGACGAAGATGACGGCCTCGCGACTAGCTCTTAGGAAACTTTACTGTATTTTTTTTTAGCTCAGAAAGTGTTTTGTATCATTACATACAGCCGGGAAAAACTATTCGATATCAGAGTGGCGGTAACTTATTTACCAGCATTACGACCAGGAATACGACTTTCCCGAAGCAGATCCTTTGTTTGCTCTCCCCAGGGCAACTGAACTGATTCCAGCGGCTGACCCAAAACATCACCGGTGGAGGAGAGGCACTCTGAGCGGCCTGCTGGTTCGACTTAGGAGGCGCGCACACCCCCCACCGCTTCCAAGTATACTACTCGCTAATGTTCAGTCTTTGGATAACAAAGTCGACGAGCTCAGGGCAAGGATTTCTTTCCATAGAGACATCAGGGCCTGTAACATACTTTGTTTCACGGAAACATGGCTCTCTTGGGATATTCTGTCGAAATCGGTCCAACCAGATGTGTTCTCAGTTCATCGCGCAGACAGAAATAAATATCTCTCCGGGAAGCAGAAGGGCGGAGGTGTGTGTTTCATGATTAACGACTCATGGTGTAATTGTAGTAACATACAGGAACTCAAGTCCTTTTGTTCACCCGACCTAGAATACCTCACAATCAAATGCCGACCGTATTATCTCCCAAGATAATTTTATTCGGTTATGGTCACGGCCGTGTATATCCCCCCTCACGCAGATTGTCAAGGCGTCAGTGTAATGCAGTAGGCGAAGTCAGGCGCAGGACTCAGAGCTTATCAAAAAGCGTACTTTACTCGAAGGTAAAATTAATGAACAAAATCTCCACGCAGGGAGGGAACAAACCCACACTAACGACAACCAAATCATGAACAAACATGCACAACACACAGTGTGAGACAGAGGGTTAAATAGGGAAGACATACAGTGGGGGAAAAAAGTATTTAGTCAGCCACCAATTGTGCAAGTTCTCCCACTTAAAAAGATGAGAGAGGCCTGTAATTTTCATCATAGGTACACGTCAACTATGACAGACAAAATGAGAAAAAAAATTCCAGAAAATCACATTGTAGGATTTTTAATGAATTTATTTGCAAATTATGGTGGAAAATAAGTATTTGGTCATTAACAAAAGTTTCTCAATACTTTGTTATGTACCCTTTGTTGGCAATGACACAGGTCAAACGTTTTCTGTAAGTCTTCACAAGGTTTTCACACACTGTTGCTGGTATTTTGGCCCATTCCTCCATGCAGATATCCTCTAGAGCAGTAATGTTTTGGGGCTGTCGCTGGGCAACACGGACTTTCAACTCCCTCCAAAGATTTTCTATGGGGTTGAGATCTGGAGACTGGCTAGGCCACTCCAGGACCTTGAAATGCTTCTTACGAAGCCACTCCTTCGTTGCCCGGGCGGTGTGTTTGGGATCATTGTCATGCTGAAAGACCCAGCCACGTTTCATCTTCAATGCCCTTGCTGATGGAAGGAGGTTTTCACTCAAAATCTCACAATACATGGCCCCATTCATTCTTTCCTTTACACGGATCAGTCGTCCTGATCCCTTTGCAGAAAAACAGCCCCAAAGCATGTTTCCACCCCCATGCTTCACAGTAGGTATGGTGTTCTTTGGATGCAACTCAGCATTCTTTGTCCTCCAAACACAACGAGTTGAGTTTTTACCAAAAAGTTCTATTTTGGTTTCATCTGACCATATGACATTCTCCCAATCCTCTTCTGGATCATCCAAATGCACTCTAGCAAACTTCAGACGGGCCTGGACATGTACTGGCTTAAGCAGGGGGACACGTCTGGCACTGCAGGATTTGAGTCCCTGGCGGCGTAGTGTGTTACTGATGGTAGGCTTTGTTACTTTGGTCCCAGCTCTCTGCAGGTCATTCACTAGGTCCCCCCGTGTGGTTCTGGGATTTTTGCTCACCGTTCTTGTGATCATTTTGACCCCACGGGGTGAGATCTTGCGTGGAGCCCCAGATCGAGGGAGATTATCAGTGGTCTTGTATGTCTTCCATTTCCTAATAATTGCTCCCACAGTTGATTTCTTCAAACCAAGCTGCTTACCTATTGCAGATTCAGTCTTCCCAGCCTGGTGCAGGTCTACAATTTTGTTTCTGGTGTCCTTTGACAGCTCTTTGGTCTTGGCCATAGTGGAGTTTGGAGTGTGACTGTTTGAGGTTGTGGACAGGTGTCTTTTATACTGATAACAAGTTCAAACAGGTGCCATTAATACAGGTAACGAGTGGAGGACAGAGGAGCCTCTTAAAGAAGAAGTTACAGGTCTGTGAGAGCCAGAAATCTTGCTTGTTTGTAGGTGACCAAATACTTATTTTCCACCATAATTTGCAAATAAATTCATTAAAATTCCTACAATGTGATTTTCTGGAATTTTTTTAATAGTTTTTTTTTCATAGTTGACGTGTACCTATGAAGAAAATTACAGGCCTCTCTCATCTTTTTAAGTGGGAGAACTTGCACAATTGATGGCTGACTAAATACCTTTTTTCCTCACTGTAACTACATGATGGGAAACAGGTGTGACCAATCAAGACAAAACAAGTCGAACATAGAAACATGGATCGGTAGTAGCTAGTACTCTGGTGACGACGACCGCCGAAGCCTGCCCGAGCAAGGAGGAGGGGCAGCCTCGGCTGAATCCGTGACAGTACCCCCCCCCCCCCCCCCCCCCCTGACACGCTGCTCCAGCCGTGTGCCGACCCTGGCCTCGGGGACGGCCAGGAGGACGCGGAGCAGGGTGAGTCGGATGACTACGGTGGAAATCCCTCAACATGGAGGGATCGAGGACGTCCCTCCTAGGGATCCAGCACCGTTCCTCCGGACCGTACCCCTCCCACTCCACGAGATACTGCAGGCCCCCCACCCGACGCCTCGAATCCAAGATGGAAAGGACTGAGTACGCCGGTGCCCCCTCGATGTCCAGTGGGGGCGGAGGAACATCCTGTACCTCAGACTCCTGGAGTGGACCAGCTACTACCGGCCTGAGGAGAGACACATGGAACGAGGGGTTAATACGGTAATAAAGAGGAAGCTGTAACCTATAACAAACCTTGTTCAATCTCCTCAGGACTTTAAATGACCCCACAAACCGCCGACCCAGCTTCCGGCAGGACAGGCGAAGGGGCAGGTTTCGGGTCGAGAGCCAGACCCGGTCCCCCGGTGCAGACACCGGGGCCTTACTGCGGTGGCGATCGGTGCTCGCCTTTTGTCGCCTGAAGGCCCGCTGCAGGTGTACATGAGCAGCGTTACAGGTCTCTTCCGAGCTCCGAAACTACTCATCCACCGCAGGAGCCTCGATCTGGCTCTGATGCCAATGTGCCAGGACCGGCTGATAACCTACCACACACTGGAAAGGAGTAAGGTTAGTAGAAGAGTGGCAGAGTGAGTTTTGGGCCATCTCTGCCCAGGGGATAAAACCCGACCACTCCCCCTGCCGGTCCTGGCAATAGGACCGCAGAAACCTACCCACATCCTGGTTAACTCTCTCCACCTGCCCATTACTCTCGGGGTGAAAACCTGAGGTAAGGCTGATCAAGACCCCCAGACGTTCCATGAACGCCCTCCAGACTCTTGAGGTGAACTGGGGACCCCGATCCGACACAATATCCTCAGGTACCCCGTAGTGCCAGAAGACGTGTGTAAATATGGCTTCAGCAGTTTGTAGGGCTGTAGGGAGACCTGGCATAGGAATGAGACGGCAGGACTTGGAAAACCGATCCACAACAACCTGGATCATGGTGTTCCCTTGTGAGGGGGGAAGGTCCGTAACAAAATCCACCGATAGGTGGGACCACGGCCGTTGTGGAACAGGTAGGGGTTGTAATTTCCCTCTGGGCAGGTGTCTAGTTACCTTACACTGAGCGCACACCGAGCAGGAGGAGACATAAACCCTCACGTCCTTGGCTAAAGTGGGCCACCAGTACTTCCCACTAAGACAGTGCACTGTCCGACCGATGCCAGGATGACCAGTGGAGGGTGACGTGTGAGCCCAATAGATCAATCGATCACGAACCTCGAGCGGCACGTACATCCGACCCTCTGGACACTGGGGGTGAGTGGCCCGCTCGATGTCCACGTCAACCTCCCACACTACCGGTGCCACCAGACACGACGCCGGAAGTATGGGAGTGGGCTCAATGGACCTCTCCTCTGTGTCATACAGTCGGGACAGGGCGTCTGCCTTAGCGTTCTGGGAACCTGGTCTGTAAGTGAGAGTAAACACAAAACGAGTGAAGAACATGGCCCACCTTGCCTGGCGAGGGTTCAACCTCCTCGCCGCCCGGATGTACTCCAGATTGCGATGGTCAGTCAAAATGAGAAAAGGGTGTTTAGCCCCTTCAAGCCAATGCCTCCACACTTTCAGAGCTTTAACCACAGCTAACAGCTCCCGGCGGTTATGGAAACATATGTATCCTCAGTCTCTTCCTGTGACTGAGGATACACGTGACTCCGGGGAAGCGCAGCGCCTACCTGGAGGTTTATCGCACAATCCCCCTGTCGATGGGGTGGTAATTGAGTCGCCTTCTTTTTACAGAACACGAGAGCCAAATCGGCATATTCAGGCAGAATGTGCATGGTGGGAACCTGATTTGGACTTTCCACCATATTTGCCCCTACGGAAACACCTACACACCTCCCCGAGCACTGACTAGAGCATCCCTTGAGAGCCCTCTGTTGCCATGAAATAGTGGGGTCATGAGAGGTTAACCAGGGAAACCCCAACACCACTGGAAACGCAGGAGAACCGATCAAATATAGACTAATTGTTTCCTCATGCCCCTCCTGCGTCTTCATCCAGAGTGGCGCTGTGACCTCCCTAATCAGACCTGACCCTAAAGGGCGACTATCTAGGGCATGTATAGGGAAGGGCACATCAACTGGCACAATAGGAATCCTAACCTATGGGTAAACCGACGATCAATAAAGTTCCAAGCTGCGCCTGAATCTACTAGCGCCTTATGCTGGGAATGAGATGAAAACTCTGGAAATACAACATCTATACACATATGCGCAACAGGGAGCTCTGGGTGAGTTGGGTGCCTACTCACCTGAAACGGTCCACCAGTGCTCTGCCTACTGCCTCGACACCTTGAAGACCCTCCCCAGCACCGACCAGCAGTGTGTCCTCTGCGGCCACAGTTGGTGCAGGGGACGGCCCCTCTACCGGTCTCCCTCATAGCAGCACCTCCGATCTCCATAGGGGTAGGGTCGGAGGTGCTGGGGGATGGAATGGACGGCCCCTGATCCGGACGTCCGCGGGTGGCCAACAGGTTATCCAGTCGGATTGACATATCCACCAGTTGGTCCAAGTTTAGGTTGGTGTCCCTGCAGGCCAGTTCCCGACGAACGTCCTCCCTTAAGCTACAACGGTAGTGGTCGATGAGGGCCCTCTCATTCCATCCTGCGCTGGCAGCCAGAGTCCGAAAGTCCAGTGCAAACTCCTGCGCGCTCCTCTTCCCCTGTCTGAGGTGGAATAGACACTCACCCACCGCTCTCCCCTCTGGTGGATGATCGAATACCGCCCTAAAGCGGCGGGTAAACTCTGCATAGCTTACAGTTGTGGCGTCTATTCCCCCCCACTCGGCGTTGGCCCACTCAAGCGCCTTAGCGGACAGACAGGAGATGAGGGCGGACACACTCTCGTATCCCGAGGGAGCCGGGTGAATGGTTGCCAGGTAGAGCTCTACCTGGAGCAGAAAACCCTGACACCCGGCAGCTATACCGTCATATGCCCTCGGGAGCGAGAGCCAAATCCCACTGGACCCAGATGGTGAAGAGGTGGACAGCGGTGTTGGTGGTGGTGTAATCGGAGGAGGTATATCCTCTCTCCCATCGTTCCATGGTATTAGCCGTGTCCTCAGAGCATGCGCAGACCAGCTGGCTGGTGTGTTTACGGACATATTCAATCTCTCCCTATCCCAGTCTGCTGTCCCCACATGCTTCAAGATGGCCACCATTGTTCCTGTACCCAAGAAAGCAAAGGTAACTGAACTAAATGACTATAGCACTCACCTCTGTCATCATGAAGTGCTTTGAGAGACTAGTCAAGGATCATATCACCTCTACCTTACCTATCACCCTAGACCCACTTCAATTTGCTTACCGTCCCAATAGATCCACAAACGATGCAATCGCCATCAAACTGCACACTGCCCTATCCCAACTGGACAAGAGGAATACCTATGTAAGAATGCTGTTCATTGACTATAGCTCAGCATTCAACACCATAGTACCCTCCAAGCTCATCATTAAGCTCGAGGCCCTGGGTCTGAACCCCGCCCTGTGCAAATGGGTCCTGGACTTCCTGACGGGCCGCCCCCAGGTTGTTTAGGTAGGTATCTCCACTTCGCTGATCCTCAACACTGGGGCCCCACAAGGGTGCGTGCTCAGCCCCCTCCTGTACTCCCTGTTCACCCATGACTGCGTGGCCAAGCACGCCTCCAACTCAATCATCAAGTTTGCAGACGACACAACAGTAGTAGGCTTGATTACCAACAATGACGAGACAGCCTACAGGGAGGAGGTGAGGGCTCTGGGAGTGTGGTGCCAGGAAAATAACCTCTCACTCAACGTCAACAAAACAAAGGAGCTGATCGTGGACTTCAGGAAACAGCAGAGGGTGCACCCCCCTATCCACATCGACGGGACCACAGTGGAGAAGATGGAAAGCTTCAAGTTCCTTGGCGTACACATCAATGACAAACTGAAATGGTCCACCCACGCATACAGTGTGGTGAAGAAGGCGCAACAGAGCCTCTTCAACCTCAGGAGGCTGAAGAAATTTGGCTTGGCACCGAAAACCCTCACAAACTTTTACAGATGCACAATTGAGAGCATCTTGTCGGGCTGTATCACTGCCTGGTACGGCAACTGCACCGCCCGCAACCGCAGGGCTCTCCAGCGGGTGGTGCGGTCTTCCGAACACATTACCGGGGGCAAACTACCCGTTCTCCAGGACACCTACAGCACCCAATGTCACAGGAAGGCCAAAAAGATCATCAAGGATATCAACCACCCGAGCCACTGCCTGTTCACCCCGCTATCATCCAGAAGGCGAGGTCAGTACAGGTGCATCAAAGCTGGGGCCGAGAAAATGAAAAACAGCTTCTATCTCAAGGCCATCAGACTGTTAAATAGCCATCACTAGCACATTAGAGGCTGCTGCTGCCTATTGAAATCACTGGCCACTATAAGAAATGGAACACTAGTCACTTTAATAATGTTTACATATCTTGCATTACTCATATGTATATACTGTTTTCTATAATATTCTACTGTATCTTAGTCCATGCCACTATGTCATTGCTTGTCCATATATGTATATATTCTTAAATTCCATTCCTTACTTAGATTTGTGTGTATTGTGTATATGTTGTGACATTGTTAGATATTACTTGTTAGATATTACTGCACTGACGGAACTAGAAGCACATGCATTTCTCTACACCCGCAATAAACCCCCTAGAAATAGCATTTGACCTTGTGGGGACCAACAAAATGTAGTTTACTATTCTTGTGGGGACTTCTGGTCCCCACAAGAATAGTTAAACACGTCCACACACACACACACACAAACATCCTGGATGGTTCCTTTGTACTTCCTACATATCCTGCATAGAACACTTTTGAATGTTTAGAAGCCTGCTCATCAAACGTCTCTAACCTCTACCCATTTTATTTCCTACACCCAGCTTGCTACTTTCTCATTCCACCGTGTGTGTGTGTGCTTCTATGTGTGTGTGTGTCTCTGTGTGTGACAGTTCAGATTGTTCTGTCAGGTTCCAAAAGGTTGCATCCTTCAACACCAAGAACATTTATCCAATGTAATTTCTTCCGCTAATACCTTCCACTCAGATTTTTTATTTATTTTTATTTAACCTTTATTTAACCAGGTAAGCCAGTTGAGAACAAGTTCTCATTTACAACTGCGACCTGGCCAAGATAAAGCAAAAGCAGTGCGATAAAAACAACAACACAGAGTTACATATGGGGTAAAACAAAACATAAAGTCAAAAATACAACAGAACATATATATATACAGTGTGTGCAAATGTAGCAAGTTATGGAGGTACGGCAATAAATAGGCTATAGTGCAAAATAATTACAATTAGTATTAACACTGGAATGATAGATGTGCAAGAGATGCTGTGCAAATAGAGATACTGGGGTGCAAATGAGCAAAATAAATAACAATATAGGGATGAGGTAGTTGGGTGGGCTTATTTCAGATGGGCTGTGTACAGGTGCAGTGATCGGTAAGGTGCTCTGACAACTGATGCTTAAAGTTAGTGAGGGAGATAAGAGTCTCCAGCTTCAGAGATTTTTGCAATTTGTTCCAGTCATTGCCAGCAGAGAACTGGATGGAATGGCGGCCAAATGAGGTGTTGGCTTTGGGGATGACCAGTGAGATATACCTGCTGGAGCGCATACTACGGGTGGGTGTTGCTATGGTGACCAATGAGCTAAGATAAGGCTGGGATTTGCCTAGCAGTGATTTATAGATGGCCTGGAGCCAGTGGGTTTGGCGACTAATATATAGTGAGGACCAGCCAACAAGATCGTACAGGTCACAGTGGTGGGTAGCGTATGGGGCTTTGGAGACAAAACGGATGGCACTGTGATAGACTACATCCAATTTGCTGAGTAGAGTGTTGGAGGCTATTTTGTAAATGACATCGCCGAAGTCAAGGATCGGTAGGATAGTCAGTTTTACGAGGGCATGTTTGGCAGCATGAGTGAAGGAGGCTTTGTTGCGAAATAGGAAACCAATTCTAGATTTAACTTTGGATTGGAGATTCTTAATGTGAGTCTGGAAGGAGAGTTTACAGTCTAACCAGACACCTAGGTATTTGTAGTTGTCCACATATTCTAAGTCAGAGCCGCCGAGAGCAGTGATTCTAGTCGGGCAGGCGGGTGCAAGCAGCGTTCGATTGAAGAGCATGCATTTAGTTTTACTAGCGTTTAAAAGCAGTTGGAGGCCACGGAAGGAGTGTTGTATGGCATTGAAGCTCGTTTGGAGGTTTGTTAACACAGTGTCCAATGAAGGGCCAGATGTATACAAAATTATGTCGTCTGCGTAGAGGTGGATCTGAGAGTCACCAGCAGCAAAAGCGACATCATTGATATACACGGAGAAAAGAGTCGGCCCAAGAATTGAACCCTGTGGCACCCCCATAGAGACTGCCATAGGTCCAGACAACAGGCCCTCCGATTTGAAACATTGAACTCTATCTGAGAAATAGTTGGTGAACCAGGCGAGGCAGTCATTTGAGAAACCAAGGCTATTTAGTCTGCCAATAAGAATGCGGTGGTTGACAGAGTCGAAAGCCTTGGCCAGGTCGATGAAGACGGCTGCACAGTACTGTCTATTATCGATCGCGGTTATAATATCGTTTAGGACCTTGAGCGTGGCTGAAGTGCACCCATGACCAGCTCGGAAACCGGATTGCATAGCGGAGAAGGTACGGTGGGATTCGAAATGGTCGGTGATCTGTTTGTTAACTTGGCTTTCAAAAACTTTCGAAAGGCAGGGCAGGATGGATATAGGGGCTATTTGATGCTAATGCAGTACGTCACAGGATGTTTTTGTGCTGGTCAAGGGCAGTCAAGTCTGAGGAGAACCAGGGGCTATATCTGTTCTTAGTTCTGTACTTTTTGAATGGGGCATGTTTATTTAAGATTGAGAGGAAATTACTTTTAAAGAACAACCAGGCATCCTCTACTGACGGAATGAGATCTATATCCATCCAGGATACCTAGGCCAGGTCAATTAGGAAGGCCTTCTCGCTGAAGTTTTTTAGGGAGCATTTGACAATGATGAGGGGTGGTTGTTTGACCGCGGACCCGTTACGGACGCAGGCAATAAGGCAGTGATCACTGAGATCCTGGTTGAAGACAGCGGAGGTGTATTTAGAGGGTAAATTAGTCAGGATGATATCTATGAGGGTACCCATGTTTACGGATTTAGGGTTGTACCTGGTAGGTTCGTTGATAATTTGTGTGAGATTGAGGGCATCTAGTTTGGATTGTAGGATGGCCGGGGTGTTAAGCATATCCCAGTTTAGATCACCAAGCAGTACGAACTCTGAGGATAAATGGGGGGCAATCAATTCACATATGGTGTGCAGGGCACAGCTGGGAGCTGAGGGGGGTCTGTAGCAAGCGGCAACAGTGAGAGACTTATTTCTGGAAAGGTGGATTTTTAGAAGTAGAAGCTCAAACTGTTTGGGCACAGATTGAGGTTAGTCTTGAACCAGCCGTCTGTGATAGAGTGGGATCTGACTTTGTGGTACCCCTGTGTCTTTTTGTGTGTGAAAAATATTGAATCGTTCACCGCCAAGAACATTTCTCGCTCTGCTGTCTCGTCCACAGGATTACAAACAGGGATATCAGCATGCAGGAACACTTTCATTCACATGCTCTCACATCTTTGAAACCATGAACATACTGTGTAGCCCAATACTTTATCCTTCCTGCCTAGGGTTGCAAAGGGAAGGTATATTACTGGAAAATGTAAGCGCTGGTTTCCTGGACAGAGTTTATTTTAAGTCAGCACTAGGCTAATTCTACTTAAATATATCCAGATTTTTAAAAAAAAAAGGGCTTTCTGAGACATTGCTTAACTTCAGATTAATTAGTTCTAGACTAGGGAGGCCCAGACTAAGATAGATAAGAACTAACCAGTTAATCTTTGTGAAGCCTAATTAGATTAACGATGCACACTTGGTGCTGACCTGAGGATGCTTCAAAAACCAGGGATGGGACACTAATACATAAGCATTGTGTGGAATTGGAGCAAGTCACCTAAACCAAACAATGGAGGGAGGTAAAAGAAAACGTTGAAAGAATTTCAGTGACTTTGAAAAAAAAAACGCATTGAAGTGAATTGTGTCAAACCACCCAATTATTGAGTACAAACAGCATAATTCATCAACAGAAAACAAGAAAAATAATGTCTGGACTACAATTTGTAATGGATTTAACTCAAATGAATTTTTTTTTCACAAAAGGACGCTACAATAACTTCAGGTAAGATACTGTATTTATTATTGGCTCACTTTTACAAATCAGAGTCACTTTGAAATGTTTGTTTTCTTGTGTAACAACGCGGTGGGGCCTTAATGCATTTGTGCGACAAATGTAACACAAATAATATCATACGTAATTATTCATATAATTTCTATATTGTCTTTCTAAGGTGGAAAAACATAAAACATCGACTTTAGGAAGACTTATAATATAATAATAAGCCATTTAGCAGACACTTTTATCCAAAGCGACTTACAGTCGTGCGTGCATACATTTTTGTGTATGGGTGGTCCCGGGGATCGAACCCACTACCTTGGCGTTACAAGCGCCGTGCTCTACCAGCTGAGCTACAGAGGACCACTTGGTGATGTTCTTTGATCATCATTGAAATAGTCAAGGTAATCCCTTTTCCACCATTGCCAAGGTCAACCTGGGGGTCAATATCCATTAATTTGAAGTTAAACCTGCCTCTACAAGTTTACTAGTAGACTACCAGAATGTTGGTGTCTTTCAATGCTTTTATGTAATCTATCACAAGACAGAGGTGGTCCTCTGTAGTTCAGCTGGTAGAGCACGGCGCTTGTAACGCCAAGGTAGTGGGTTCGAACCCCAGGACCACCCATACACAAAAAAAAAAATGTATGCACGCATGACTGTAAGTCGCTTTGGATAAAAGCGTCTGCTAAATGGCATATTATATTATTATTATCTAGTGGCCATTTTGGGTACTTCAGCTCTTTACAGCATCTGTCATTATCTCTGGCCCTCTGCGTGGCCTTATCACACGTATAATATATTAAATTATTTTTTAAAAGATTATAAGAAATAGAATGAAAAAGCTGTAAAACATTTTCTAAATATAAACCATCAACTTAGTGAATACTATTGGTGTTTAATATGAAGGTTTTAGCATGAAATAACCGTAAAAAAATGTTTTACTAACTTCTATATATTTTACTATGTCAATATGTATTTGTTGTCATTGTTTCGGTGTCAAACTGGTGGCAGTTGTGAATAAAGTCAACAGTTGGAGGAGCTTGCAGAGTTAATTGAAAATAATGTCATTGTTGATGAGATGTTTTTTCTTCTTCATTAATTAGGCTATTTTCTCTTGAACCATATGGTCTACTAGAAGCTCATGGGGTGTTTCTCGTCCTCCGTCCTCTCTCCTCCGTGACCCAGAAACCGATAAGTGGTCGAATGGTCGTATCAGTTCGTTAGATGATGAAGATGGTCCTCCTCCTCAATAGCCTCCTTTTGGCGAGGAAGCACAAGTTTATCCTACCGCGGAAAAGTTTTGATATCTGCCACACCCACTTTGAATCAGCGGAGGAGGAGGAGGAGGAGGAGGAGGAGGAGGAGGAGGAGGAAAGCATACACACATTTAAATTAACAATATGCTACTTATCGTTTCATCTATAAAATGTCTTGCACGACTAACTTCATTTGTTTTTATCACTTTACACATTCATTTTGAGATCCACCCCTGTAAACGTCATTTGCCTGATGATGCGCGGGTGGAGAAGGAGCTTCTCATTGTGGATACCAGGAAGAGTAGCTGATGCTTTTTGCAGCGGCTAATGGAGTTCCTAATAAATACCAAATAAAACAATTCATACGAGCACGTTTTTGTCCACGTTCACTCTCCTCGCCGCCACTCCTCGCCGCCACGAGTTGAGCAAATCTATTTGAGAAAAGGCCCTCAACAATATGGACACAGATATAATAAATTAATACAATATATGAATTTAAAAAAATCTGTTATTCAAGTATGAATGACCAAAGTTACGATAGATTGCCATAGATTTCTGTTAATTACCCAAATGACTGAAGATTCCGGTAACTTTGGTAAATTACTGGCAGCTTTGCAACCCTATTCCTGCATTTCCACATTTCCAGTTTCTCTACTTCTCTATTTCCTCCTGTTTTCTCTTTCTTATTTTCTGTGCTTGTGTGTGTGTGTGTCTGTGTGTGTTTGTGTGTGTGTCTGTGTGTCTGTGTGTGTGTGTGTGTGTGTTAATGCGTGTG
>NC_139999.1:6169028-6179028 GCF_964263955.1 Coregonus lavaretus | reverse complement strand
AGAAGGCCCTTCTTGCCTTGTCTCTCAGATCGTTCACAGCTTTGTGGAAGTTACCTGTGGCGCTGATGTTTAGGCCAAGGTACAGTGGGGAAAAAAAGTATTTAGTCAGCCACCAATTGTGCAAGTTCTCCCACTTAAAAAGATGAGAGAGGCCTGTAATTTTCATCATAGGTACACTTCAACTATGACAGACAAAATTAGAAAAAAAATCCAGTAAATCTCATTGTAGGATTTTTAATGAATTTATTTGCAAATTATGGTGGAAAATAAGTATTTGGTCAATAACAAAAGTTTCTCAATACTTTGTTATATACCCTTTCTTGGCAATGACACAGGTCAAACGTTTTCTGTAAGTCTTCACAAGGTTTTCACACACTGTTGCTGGTATTTTGGCCCATTCCTCCATGCAGATCTCCTCTAGAGCAGTGATGTTTTGGGGCTGTCGCTGGGCAACACAGACTTTCAACTCCCTCCAAAGATTTTCTATGGGGTTGAGATCTGGAGACTGGCTAGGCCACTCCAGGACCTTAAAATGGTTCTTACGAAGCCACTCCTTCGTTGCCCGGGCGGTGTGTTTTGGATCATTGTCATGCTGAAAGACCCACCCACGTTTCATCTTCAATGTCCTTGCTGATGGAAGGAGGTTTTCACTCAAAATCTCACGATACATGGCCCCATTCATTCTTTCCTTTACACGGATCAGTCGTCCTGGTCCCTTTGCAGAAAAACAGCCCCAAAGCATGATGTTTCCACCCCCATGCTTCACAGTAGGTATGGTGTTCTTTGGATGCAACTCAGCATTCGTTGTCCTCCAAACACGACGAGTTGAGTTTTTACCAAAAAGTTATATTTTGGTTTCATCTGACCATATGACATTCTCCCAATCCTCTTCTGGATCATCCAAATGCACTCTAGCAAACTTCAGATGGGCCTGGACATGTACTGGCTTAAGCAGGGGGACACATCTGGCACTGCAGGATTTGAGTCCCTGTTGGCGTAGTGTGTTACTGATGGTAGGCTTTGTTACTTTGGTCCCAGCTCTCTGCAGGTCATTCACTAGGTCCCCCCGTGTGGTTCTGGGATTTTTGCTCACCGTTCTTGTGATCATTTTGACCCCACAGGGTGAGATCTTGCGTGGAGCCCCAGATTGAGGGAGATTATCAGTGGTCTTGTATGTCTTCCATTTCCTAATAATTGCTCCCACAGTTGATTTCTTCAAACCAAGCTGCTTACCTATTGCAGATTCAGTCTTCCCAGCCTTGTGCAGGTCTACAATTTTGTTTCTAGTGTCCTTTGACAGCTCTTTGGTCTTGGCCATAGTGGAGTTTGGAGTGTGACTGTTTGAGGTTGTGGACAGGTGTCTTTTATACTGATAACAAGTTCCAACAGGTGCCATTAATACAGGTAACGAGTGGAGGACAGAGGAGCCTCTTAAAGAAGAAGTTACAGGTCTGTGAGAGCCAGAAATCTTGCTTGTTTGTAGGTGACCAAATACTTATTTTCCACCATAATTTGCAAATAAATTCATTAAAAATCCTACAATGTGATTTTCTGGAAAATAAATTCTCAATTTGTCTGTCATAGTTGACGTGTACCTATGATGAAAATTACAGTCCTCTCTCATCTTTTTAAGTGGGAGAACTTGCACAATTGGTGGCTGACTAAATACTTTTTCCCCACTGTATGTATAGTTTTTTTGTGTGCTCTAGGGCAATGGTGTCTAGATGGAATTTGTATTTGTGGTCCTGGCAACTGGACTTTTTTTGGAACACCATTATTTTTGTCTTACTGAGATTTACTGTCAGGGCCCAGGTCTGACAGAATCTGTGCAGAAGATCTAGGTGCTGCTGTAGGCCCTCCTTGGCTGGTGACAGAAGCACCAGATCATCAGCAAACAGTAGACATTTGACTTTAGATTCTAGTAGGGTGAGGCCGGATGCTGCAGACTGTTCTAGTGCCCTCGCCAATTCGTTGATATATATGTTAAAGAGGGTGGGGCTTAAACTGCATCCCTGTCTCACCCCACGGCCCTTTGGAAAGAAATGTGTGTGTTTTTTGCCAATTTTAGTGTACATGGATTTTATAACATCATATGTTTTTCCCCCAACCCCACTTTCCATCAATTTGTATAGCAGACCCTCATGTATAGCAGACCCTCAAATTGGGTTTGTATTTTGTCCTGTAGTTCATTCAATATAATTGGAGAATCCAGTGCGTTCTGCTGGTCTTTAGTAGTTGATTCTAAGATTTGCATTTGATCATGGATTTTTGTTTTAGATTCCGTCTCTCACAGTTGAAGTGTACCTATGATAAAAATTACAGACCTCTACATGCTTTGTAAGTAGGAAAACCTGCAAAATCGGCAGTGTATCAAATACTTGTTTTTCCCACTGTATATATATATATAGGACAAAACACACATCACGACAAGAGAGACACCACAACACTACACTACATAAAGAGAGACCTAGAAAACAACATAGCATGGCAGCAACACATGACAACAACATGGTAGCAACACAACAATGCAGCAGCACAACATAGTAGCAGCACAAAACATGGTACAAACATTATTGGGCACAGACAACAGCACAAAGGGCAAGAAGGTAGAGACAACAATACATCACGCGAAGCAGCCACAACTGTCAGTAAGAGTGTCCATGATTGAGTCTTTGAATTAAGAGATGGAGATAAATCTGTCCAGTTTGAGTGTTCTTTGCAGCTCGTTCCAGTCGCTAGCTGCAGCAAACTGAAAAGACAATTGACCCAGGGATGTGTGTGTTTTGGGGACCTTTAACAGAATGTGACTGGCAGAATGGGGTGTTGTATGTGGAGGATGAGGGCTGCAGTAGGTATCTCAGATAGGGGTGAGTGATGCCTAAGAGGGTTTTATAAATAAGCATCAACCAATGGGTCTTGCGACGGGTATACATAGATTACCAGTTTACAGAGGATTATAGAGTGCAGTGATGTGTCCTATAAGGAGCATTGGTGGCAAATCTGATGGCCGAATGGTAAAGAACATCTAGCTGAGAGAGGGCACCCTTACCTGCCGATCTATAAATTACATCTCCATAATCTAGCATGGGTAGGATAGTCATCTGAATCAGGGTTAGTTTGGCAGCTTGGGTGAAAGAGGAGCGATTTACGATAGAGGAACCAAGTCTAGATTTAACCTTAGCCTACAGTTTTGATATGTGCTGAGAGAAGGACAGTGTACCGTCTAGCCATACTCCCAAGTACTTGTATGAGGTGACTACCTCAAGCTCTAAACCCTCAGAGGTAGTAATCATACCGGTGGGGAGAGGAGCATTCTTCTTACCAAACCACATGACCTTTGTTTTGGCGGTGTTCAGAACAAGGTTAAGGGCAGAGAAAGCTTGTTGGACACTAAGAAAGCTTTGTTGTAGAGCGTTTAACACAAAATCCGGGGAGGGGAGGGGCCAGTTTAGTATAAGACTGTATCATCTGCATATAAATGGATGAGAGAGCTTCCTACTGCCTGAGCTATGTTGTTGATGTAAATTGAGAAGAGTGTGGGGCCTAGGATCGAGCCTTGGGGTACTCCCTTGGTGACAGGCAGTGGCTGAGACAGCAGATGTTCTGACTTTATACACTGCACTCTTTGAGAGAGGTAGTTAGCAAACCAGGCCAAAGACCCCTCAGAGACACCAAAACTCCTTAGCCGGCCCACAAGAATGGAATGGTCTACCGTATCAAAAGCTTTTAATCAAGGGCAATGGTGACATCCTTTTAAGGTTGCAGTGACACATCCATAACCTGACCCAGATGGTTTTTTGGGGGGTCAGGTTTAAGGAGCTCCTTTAGCACCTCGGACTCAGTGACCGCCTGCAGTGAGAAACTTTGTAGCGGGGCAGGGGGAAAAGAGGGAGGAGCATCGGGGCTAGTCGCATTAGAAGGGGTGGGAGATGAGGAAATGTTGGACGGGCAAGGAGGCATGGCTGAGTCCAATAGGAATCCTGACTTAATGAAGTGGTGATTAAAGAGCTCAGCCATGCGCTCCTTGTCAGTAACAACCACATCATCAACATTAAGGGACATGGGCAGCTGTGAGGAGGACGGTGTATTCTCCAGGTCTTTAACCGTTTTCCAGAACTTCTTGGGGTTAGACCCACAGAGAGAGAACTGCTCCTTAAAGTAACTAACTTTGGCCTTCCAGATAGCCTGAGTGCACTTCTTTATAATTTGCCTGAACAAGAGCCAGTCAGCCTATGTGCCGAGCCTTTCGCCAAATTGAATTCTTGAGGTGGAGTAACTCTGCCAGATCACGGTCAAACCAGGGGCTGAACCTGTTTTTAATTCTCATTTTCTTTATGGGGGCGTGTTTGTTAACAATACCACTGAACATATCAAAAAAGAATGTCCAAGCGTCTTCGACAGAGGGGATCAAGCTGATTCTTTACCAATTTACAGAGGCCAGGTCATGAAGGAAGGCTTGCTCATTCAAGTTTTTTAGCAAGCGTCTATGACAAATTAGGACAGGTCGTTTCACTGAGCAGCCATTACGAACACAGGCTGTAAAATAGTGATCACTAAGGTCATTACAGAAAACACCAGACTGATACCTATCAGGATTATTTGTGAAGATAACGTCAAGGAGACTAGCCTTTTCTGGGTGTTTGGGGTCATACCTTGTGGGATTGGTAATAATCTGAGAAAGATTTAGGAAGTCCCATTGCTTTAGGACTTGGTCAGGTGGTTTAAGCATGTCCCAGTTTAGGTCACCAAGCAGGAAATTCAGACTTAGAGTTTAGGGCATTTAGGGTGCTGATGGAGGACGATAACACCCAGCAACAGTCAACAAAGAGCTATTTGAAAGTTGAATGCTTAAAACCAGCAAATCAAATTGTTTGGGGACAGACTTGGTGGAGACAACCGAGCCCTGAAGGTGTTCCTTGGTAAAGATTGCCACTGCACCACCTTTGGAAGATCTGTCTTGCCAAAAAAGGTTATAACCAGAAAGGTTAACATCAGTGTTCAAAACACTCTTTCTTAACCACGTCTCAGTAATGACCAACACATCTGGATTGGAGCTGTGAACCCACACTTTCAATTGATCCATTTTAGGTAATAAAATAAAAACTATTAAAATAATAACATATCATCAATGTACAGGTACAGCACTTTGGTATATTTCTGACATTTCCCTGTAGTGTTACAGTCCCAAACCTTTATCAAACGAATCACCTTGAAAATACTTCACAGTTTCTTTATCTAGGCATTGGTGGGGTGTCTCTCTCACCTCCTCTCCTCCCCTGCTTTCTCTCTGATCTCGTCTCCATCTCTCTTTCATTCTTTCTGTAAACTATCACAGCAACACAGCAATGCAGCAGAGCCATCCAACAGCTGTTGAACCCACACACTCCACTCCCCACTGAAGCTTGGCCTAGTTCAGAGACTGAATAATGTGTGTGTGTGTGTGTGTGCGTGTGCGTGCGTGCGTAACGCAGTAGCAGTCTAGTCCGCTAGTCTGGCACCTGTCTTCCTCCTCCTCTTCCTCTCCACTCCTCCCTATCGCCTCCTCTCCTCCTCTACCTCTACTTTCCTCCTCCTCCTCCTCCTCTTCCTCTCCCCCTCTCCTCCTCTCCCCCTCTCCTCCTCTCCTCCTCTCCTCCTCTCCCCCTCTCCTCTCTCCTCCTCTACCTCTACTTTCCTCCTCCTCCTCCTCTCCCCCTCTCCTCCTCTCCTCCTCTCCCCCTCTCCTCCTCTCCTCCTCTCATTCTCTCCTCCTCTCCTCCTCTCCTCCTGTACCTCTACTTTCCTCCTCCTCCTCTTCCTCACCCCCTCTCCTCCTCTCCTCCTCTCCCCTCCTTCTCCTCTCCCCTCTTCCTCTCCTCTTCTTCCTTTCCTCCTCGTAGGAGGGGGAGGAGGAGAGGATGAGGAGGGGAGACGGGGGGGGGGGGGGGGGGGGGGGGGGGGGGGGATGAGGGAAGAGGTAGAGGAGGAGGAGGGAAGAGGACAGGAGGAGAACAATGGGAGCAGTAACACTGTGTCGTGTTCCTCCTGGGAGACGGTGGGAACATGTCGGATGAAAGACGAGAGAGAGACAGAGAGAGAGAGCAAGGGTCAGAGGTCGAGAGCAAGGGACAGAGGTCAAGAGCAAGGGACAGAGGTCGAGAGCAAGGGACAGAGGTCAAGAGCAAGGGACAGAGGTCGAGAGCAAGGGACAGAGGTCGAGAGCAAGGGACAGAGGACGAGAGCAAGGGACAGAGGACGAGAGCAAGGGACAGAGGTCGAGAGCAAGGGACAGAGGACGAGAGCAAGGGACAGAGGACGAGAGCAAGGGACAGAGGACGAGAGCAAGGGACAGAGGTCGAGAGCAAGGGACAGAGGACGAGAGCAAGGGACAGAGGACGAGAGCAAGGGACAGAGGACGAGAGCAAGGGACAGAGGACGAGAGCAAGGGACAGAGGACGAGAGCAAGGGACAGAGGTCGAGAGCAAGGGACAGAGGACGAGAGCAAGGGACAGAGGACGAGAGCAAGGGACAGAGGACGAGAGCAAGGGACAGAGGACGAGAGCAAGGGACAGAGGACGAGAGCAAGGGACAGAGGACGAGAGCAAGGGACAGAGGACGAGAGCAAGGGACAGAGGACGAGAGCAAGGGACAGAGGACGAGAGCAAGGGACAGAGGACGAGAGCAAGGGACAGAGGACGAGAGCAAGGGACAGAGGACGAGAGCAAGGGACAGAGGACGAGAGCAAGGGACAGAGGACGAGAGCAAGGGACAGAGGACGAGAGCAAGGGACAGAGGACGAGAGCAAGGGACAGAGGACGAGAGCAAGGGACAGAGGACGAGAGCAAGGGACAGAGGACGAGAGCAAGGGACAGAGGACGAGAGCAAGGGACAGAGGACGAGAGCAAGGGACAGAGGACGAGAGCAAGGGACAGAGGACGAGAGCAAGGGACAGAGGTCGAGAGCAAGGGACAGAGGTCGAGAGCAAGGGACAGAGGACGAGAGCAAGGGACAGAGGACGAGAGCAAGGGACAGAGGACGAGAGCAAGGGACAGAGGTCGAGAGCAAGGGACAGAGGACGAGAGCAAGGGACAGAGGACGAGAGCAAGGGACAGAGGACGAGAGCAAGGGACAGAGGACGAGAGCAAGGGACAGAGGACGAGAGCAAGGGACAGAGGTCGAGAGCAAGGGACAGAGGACGAGAGCAAGGGACAGAGGACGAGAGCAAGGGACAGAGGACGAGAGCAAGGGACAGAGGTCGAGAGCAAGGGACAGAGGACGAGAGCAAGGGACAGAGGACGAGAGCAAGGGACAGAGGACGAGAGCAAGGGACAGAGGTCGAGAGCAAGGGACAGAGGACGAGAGCAAGGGACAGAGGACGAGAGCAAGGGACAGAGGACGAGAGCAAGGTGCATTTTGTAGGCAATAGAGTGTGATTTGGGACAGCACACCACTTTGCCATCGTCTCGTAGTTACTGTGCTCACTCATATTCACCCTGCAGCCCTGTGACTCCTTGAATCATGATGCATCCCAAATGGCACCCTATTCCCTATATAGTGCTCTGGTCATAGGGCCAGGTCAAACGTAGTGCACTATATAGGAAAAAGGGTTCCATTTGGGATGCAACCATAACGTTACTGCCTCACTGGCTCGTTAAATGAGTTGTGCTTTGAATGATTATTTTTGTGGCATTGTCATCATCCTGTGGTTGTTTGTATAACCTCCATGGGACCACCAATCCTGGTACACACATACGCACACACACACGCAAACACACACACACACACTTTAAGCCAGGGGTGTCAAACGTACGGCCCGCGGGCCGGATCAGGCCCGCAAACGGGTTTAATCCGGCCCGCGAGATGATTTTATATATATTTTTTTTTATATAAAAATGCGCTGCAATTTTTCAATAAAATAAACTGCTGTTCCAATTGCGTCCACTGGATGGCGCAATAGCAATTGTGTTAAGCAAGCAAACTGTTTATACCGGGGCAGAGCAAGTAGGTCAAGCACGTGCAGCCAATGAGCTACTTTGTTTTGCCCGCGATATTCATTACGGCTTCTACTTTTAACATTATGTGCTTTGGTACCCTCATTGCCCCAATATGTCTCTGTCAAAAAAGAGAAAAGTGGATGCAGAGTGCAGAGTGTTCCAAGAAAAATTGTCATCCTATTTAATCACGGAATTGAATGGGAAAGCTGTATGTTTGGTGTGTTCAGAGCATGTTGCAGTGCTGAAAGAATATAACCTTCGTCGCCACTATGTGAGTCTTCATGCCGACAAATATGACAACTTTCAAGGACAGCGGAGATGAGAGAAGGTGAATGAACTGTTGGCGGGTCTGAAGAAACAGCAGTCTGTGTTTACTCACAGCCGAGACATCAGTGACGCTGCAGTGAAAGCTAGCTACCTCATTGCTAATGAAATCGCAGTGGCTTTAAAACCATTTAGTGAGGGTGAATTTGTAAAAACATGTATGATGAAGGCAGCAGAGATTGTGTGCCCTGAAAAGCGGCAGGCTTTTGCAAATATCAGCCTGACAAGAAACACAGTTGCAGACAGGATTTCCGATCTTTCAGTGGATTTGGACAGCCAGTTGAAGCAAAAAGTAAAGTCATTTATTGCGTTTTCGGTTGCAATTGATGAAAGCACGGACATTACAGATGTTGCACAACTGGCCATTTTTTCATCCGCGGAGTTGATGACACATTGACTGTCACCGAGGAGTTCGTGGAGTTGGTGCCGTTTACAGATACAACGACAGCAGCTGATATTTTTACCGCACTCGTCGTCGCGCTGGACAGGGTCGGAGTGGACTGGTCCCGCGCTGTCAGCCTGGCTACAGATGGTGCGCCCTCAATGATCGGGAAAAAAGCAGGCGTTGTGACAAAGTTCAGAGAGAAAGTGCAATCTGCAAATGGAGGACGTGATTTTTTGACTTTTCACTGTATTTTGCACCAGGAGGCTTTGTGTTGCAAGTCATTAAAGATGGATAACATCATGAAGGTGGTCATCCAAACTGTTGATTTCATCCGATCCAGAAGCCTGAATCACCGTCAGTTTGACAGCCTTCTCAGAGAGAAAGACCACATCTATGGCCTGCCATACCACACTGAGGTAAGATGATTAAGCCGAGGTGCTGTGCTGAGGCGTTTCTTTGATTTACGAGAAGAAATTGAACAGTTCATGGAAGAAAAGGGCAAACCAGTGTTAGAATTTCATTCCGCCGAATGGATGCCGGACCTTGCATTTATGGTGGATGTTACAGAGCACCTGAATAACTTGAACAAACAGCTGCAAGGGCGCAACAAAGTTGTCACGCAGTATTATGACAGCATACGTTCTTTCAAGTTGAAGCTGTCATTGTGGGAGACGCAACTTGCCGGTGGTGATGCAGCTCACTTCCCCTGTCTGAAAAATGTGTGCGCGACCCAACATGTGGCAGACATGAAGCGGTTCAAAGATAAAATAACTGGACTGTTACGGGAGTTTGAGCAACGCTTTCAGATTTATGTTTATATGTTTTTATGTTGATGTGCTATTGTTTTTAATTGATTTTATTTTATTTGTATATTTAACCTATTTTTGACTCTGTGGTTCTTGCACTTGTTTGGGGAAGAGGATTTCATTATTTTTATCTACATTTCTGCCTGAGAAATGACACCCTGATATAGTTCTGTGATCTGTGATATACTTCTGTGAATCACTGAGGCATTGTGTGTTTGTGTGTTCTTTGTCCTCAGAACTTTCAAATAACTTGAGGTGTTTTATGATTAATAGTGATGTTGTGCTTTTGGACACTGTCCTCAGGCTCCAGCTTTTTGTTTATATGTTTTTATGTTGATGTGCTAGTGTTTTTAATTGATTTTATTTTATTTGTATATTTAACCTATTCTTGACTCTGTGGTTCTTGCACTTGTTTGGGGAACAGGATTTCATTATTTTTATCTACATTTCTGCCTGAGAAATGACACCCTGATATAGTTCTGTGATCTGTGAAACAGTTCTGTTAATCACTG